>NW_026652278.1:90051014-90316230 GCF_009828535.3 Hylobates moloch
GGCGGCGCGGCAGCTGGCGCGGGCGCGGCGGGCGCGGGCGCGGGCGGCCCGGGCGGGCGCGGCGAGTACGAGGAGCTGGGCGCGGTGGAGCAGCACGTGCGCTACGAGACCACCGGCCCCGCGCTGTGCACCGTGGTCTTCTTGCTGGTCTACTTCTTCGGCATGGCCAGCTCCATCTGGTGGGTGATCTTGTCGCTCACGTGGTTCCTGGCGGCCGGCATGAAGTGGGGCAACGAAGCCATCGCCGGCTACTCGCAGTACTTTCACCTGGCCGCGTGGCTTGTGCCCAGCGTCAAGTCCATCGCGGTGCTGGCGCTCAGCTCGGTGGACGGCGACCCGGTGGCGGGCATTTGCTACGTGGGCAACCAGAGCCTGGACAACCTGCGCGGCTTCGTGCTGGCGCCGCTGGTCATCTACCTCTTCATCGGCACCATGTTCCTGCTGGCCGGCTTCGTGTCCCTCTTCCGCATCCGCTCGGTCATCAAGCAACAGGATGGCCCCACCAAGACGCACAAGCTGGAGAAGCTGATGATCCGCCTGGGCCTGTTCACCGTGCTCTACACCGTGCCCGCCGCGGTGGTGGTCGCCTGCCTCTTCTACGAGCAGCACAACCGCCCGCGTTGGGAGGCCACGCACAACTGCCCGTGCCTGCGGGACCTGCAGCCCGACCAGGCACGCAGGCCCGACTACGCCGTCTTCATGCTCAAGTACTTCATGTGCCTAGTGGTGGGCATCACCTCCGGCGTGTGGGTCTGGTCCGGCAAGACGCTGGAGTCCTGGCGCTCCTTGTGCACCCGCTGCTGCTGGGCCAGCAAGGGCGCCGCGGTGGGCGGGGGCGCGGGCGCCACGGCCGCGGGGGGTGGCGGCGGGCCCGGGGGCGGCGGCGGCGGGGGACCGGGCGGCGGCGGGGGCTCCCTTTACAGCGACGTCAGCACCGGCCTGACGTGGCGGTCAGGCACGGCCAGCTCCGTGTCTTATCCAAAGCAGATGCCATTGTCCCAAGTCTGAGCGGAGGGGAGGGGGCGCCCAGGAGGGGTGGGGAGGGGGACGAGGAGACCCAAGTGCAGCGAAGGGACACTTGATGGGCTGAGGTTCCCACCCCTTCACAGTGTTGATTGCTATTAGCATGATAATGAACTCTTAATGGTATCCATTAGCTGGGACTTAAACGACTCACTTAGAACAAAGTACCTGGCATTGAAGCCTCCCAGACCCAGCCCCCTTTCCTCCATTGATGTGCGGGGAGCTCCTCCCGCCACGCGTTAATTTCTGTTGGCTGAGGAGGGTGGACTCTGCGGCGTTTCCAGAACCCGAGGTTTGGAGCCCTCCCTGGCTGCGCTTGGCTGGGTTTGCAGTCAGATACACAGATTTCACCTGGGAGAACCTCTTTTTCTCCCTCGACTCTTCCTACGTAAACTCCCACCCCTGACTTACCCTGGAGGAGGGGTGATCGCGAGCTGATGGGATTGCACGGTTTGGGTATTCTTAATGACCAGGCAAATGCCTTAAGTAAACAAACAAGAAATGTCTTAATTATACACCCCAAGTAAATACGGGTTTCTTACATTAGAGGATGTATTTATATAATTATTTGTTAAATTGTAAAAAAAAAAAAATGTGTAAAATATGTATATATCCAAAGATATAGTGTGTACATTTTTTTGTAAAAAGTTTAGAGGCTTACCCCTGTAAGAACAGATATAAGTATTCTATTTTGTCAATAAAATGACTTTTGATAAATGATTTAACCATTGCCCTCTCCCCCGCCTTTTCTCAGCTGTCACCTTTAAAGTGCTTGCTAAGGACGCATGGGGAAAATGGACATTTTCTGGCTTGTCATTCTGTACACTGACCTTAGGCATGGAGAAAATTACTTGTTAAACTCTAGTTCTTAAGTTGTTAGCCAAGTAAATATCATTGTTGAACTGAAATCAAAATTGAGTTTTTGCACCTTCCCCAAAGACGGTGTTTTTCATGGGAGCTCTTTTCTGATCCATGGATAACAACTCTCACCTCAGTGGATGTAAATGGAACTTCTGCAAGGCAGTAATTCCCCTTAGGCCTTGTTATTTATCCTGCATGGTATCACTAAAGGTTTCAAAACCCTGCATTCATTTCTGGAGTCCGTGATTTTGAAAGGCCCTGGTGTTCCAGGGAGGGAACGCATTGCTGAGGTGTAGAGGTTAGTGTTTTAAACCATAGCTCACCCTTTACAGTAGAAGTCACTTGACAATCTGGTAGGGGTGCGGGCGCTCTTCAGTGGATTAAACTAACGGGTTAACATCTTAATAACCTTCAGTGCTTGTGTATACCAAATGTGCTGCTTTTCCTAGAGAAAAAGCTATTGTTCCTCTGTCAAGACTAAGCTAATTTATTTGAGCAGAAGGCTGTTGAATTAGCAGAAGAATGCTTCGGCAATTGTTGAACTTTTTACCTGTCTGCCCAGTGGCTCAGCACATCATTCCTTTAAGAGGAGCTAAATGAATAGGGTTAATCTGTAGGGAACTTGGTCTTTTGAGTTTGAAAAACTTTGATCTTTTCTCCTCTGCAAATGTGCTGTATAGTCTGAAGTTTCTTTCCCTGCTGCCTATCTCCTCTTAGTGCAGACCAATTGGCCACCGCGGAGCCTTAAAGTTCTTCCATTAAAGGGATGTGGGACTTTTACTTTAAAAAGGAGAGAGAGCGCGAGAGAGGAAGACTTGTAACAGTTAGTGAAGACCGGAGGCACAAGTGCTCAGCCTTTTAAACAGCTTTTCCCGGCATTGTTAGCCAGCCTGCAGGCAGCTAGGCATGGGTTGAAGCTTTATAGAAAAGGGCTCTGAATGCCCCACAGGTGGTCTGCGCACATAATCCCCCAATTTAAAGCGTTTTCCTTTGCTGGACAATTGCATTACAAAACTCCCTTCTTTTTCGCTCCTAATTGAACCAATGAACTATTATAAACTACAAGTTTTTCTTAAAAAAAAATCGCCAGTGCCTAAATTCTATTGACTAAATTCTAGCAAGTTTTCCAACTGAACCTTTTAAGGCACCGGAAGTAAAAGCTGCTTCAGCAGACGTTTCTGTTTTGCGGATATTTTTATTCCTTATGCTTGTTATTTTCTGACAGATTAGCAATAATTTAAAAGTAATTGGTAAGATTGTGTGTTAGTACTGAAAAGATAGCCCCAGGTCCCTTATTAACCTGTCAATCAAGATAAGAAATGGGCAGCTACCCTGCTAATGATGGGGCATCAATCATTGTGGGATGGGATGGGAGGGGATTTGTTCTGCACATCCTGCTAAAATGTTTGTTCTCCTTACTTTACCTAATAGGAATCTTTAGTAGTTAAAAAAAATTTTAATAGAGTGAACACTACTTTCTTGGCTGATTTTTCTCATGTAAGAGGCTTCGCATAGGATCTCCATGGTAGCAACATTTTGCAGATCCTTTTCAGAGTAAGTCTTGGTGTTAATTAAGTTAGATATGCAATTAGAACCCCTGCTTTAGCTATCATGCCAATCTTATTTTTTAAAGCCAGAGACACTGTAAAAGTGTTCACCTCTCCAGTAGTTTTACTCATTACAGAATTATTATTTTGTAACTTAGGTACCTATCTGTGGCCTACATCTAACCCACGTGTTGACTCATGTACTATAGTGTACATATGCCAGCCATAAACTTTATATATTCAGTTATAAAGTAGAATTTTGAGAGCAGATCCCAAAGTCTTTACCACATACGAAGGATGGGGAGAAAGCTACAAGACACAAGTTAGCATGTTGGCTTTCTCATGTAGCAGTATTCTCATTATTGACACATTTTCAACTATATAACACAGGAAAATGTCCAACTTTGAAGCTTTTTACCTTATTCTTCAATATATCATTATAAAATGCTATATTTGAAACTCAAGATCTATGTGTGTTCAATCTAAGCGAGCTTATTTGACAAACAACCCATTTTAAATTCTGAGGACAGTTCTCAATAAAAAGACCTGCATCTGTAATCATTAGAGACTGATTTTAGAGATGGTATTAAGACATAAGTGCTGGTTTTTTGCCTTTAAAGCTAAAACTTGAGTTGCATATTTGCCAATACTCAGATGGTATCTACTAAGGGAACAAAACCCCAAAATTGATTTTAGGGTGGAAGAAAGTCTCTAGTCAATTGCATTAGACAAATGAACACCCCTGTGTGCTACACAGTTGTGTCTTTAATTACATAAAACAAGTGTTAGTTTTTGAAAATCTTGTCAAATTGGAAGAGGGGTTGATGTGGTTGCTGTGTGGCTAGAAGATCAAGTCTAACATGATTAAAACCATTACTAAAGCCAAAGCTCATTAAAATTGCTTGTGGGAGAAGTTACGTGAAACACTTTCTTTTTGCTTTATAATAAATGCAATTTGAAAGTACCATGAAACAGAAGGGAAAAAAGTTTATAAGAAAGTTTAAGGAGTAAACCATGGCACATTACAGTTTCTTAACCTGCACTGACCGCATTGCAGGTGCCTGTAATACTTAAGAGTTTGGGCAAAGAGAGTGAGATTGTCTTGCCAAAAGAAAACCAGGAGCAGTTGCAGAGCACAGGATGCAATTTAAAGTGTAGATGCAAACGTTCTGTTGAGACATAAAAAGCAAATCAGTGCAAGTGTCTATCCGCTTTTCACATTTGATACTATACTGCCATCTCGTGGTAGTACAGGGTCCCAGAACCAGGAAGTTAGGGAGGTTCCTTCATTCAATTCATTCATTCAAAAATAGCACACGGAGAGCTAGCCCAGGCACAGGTACAGCCTCCGCCCAGAGGACCTGCAAACATTTTGTATTCATAATTCTGAATCCTTTCTCCGAAGCGTTCCAAAATTGCATCAGTGCACACTAAAGTTTAAGGACCCACAAGACATTCCCGCCACGCAGTGATAATACTTTTATTAACTTCAATTGCATTAAGTCCTCCATATAACCATTATGCTAAAAATGTAATTAAGCTGCGTTAAATTCCAAGAGTATATCTTTTTTAAATTAGCTTCTGAGTTACTTTTATTTAAAGAATGGGATGCTCACCAAAGATCCACCATATCAAAGCTTTCATGGAAGAAACAATGAATAATAAACTATTTTGAGGTGGGATGTGGTTGGCTTGCTTAATTAAATGTGTCAATTTACAATTTCTCATGTAGAGGTCAACCTCTGAGTCCAGGGGACGCCTGTCAGTGCTGCACGTGAGTGCTGTTAGGGTGAGCAAGATGCAAGCCATCTCATTTTACCTAGCCGGGTGTTCACAGAAACACACCAAGGAGTAGAAACTTCGCTGGAAAACAAGGTCGGTGAGCATCTGCATTGGAATGCTGGAGCCCTGGGGAAGGAAGATGACACAGCACTGAGATGTAGGAAGAGCAGGATCTTAAAGAAGGATGAGCAGGGCCAGGAGAGGTGGCTCACGCCTATAATCCCAGCACTTTGGAAGGCTGAGGCAGGCGGATCACCTGAGGTCAGGAGTTTGAGACCAGCCTGGCCAACATGGTGAAACCCTGTCTCTACTAAAAATACAAAAATTAGCTGGACGTGGTGGCTGGCACCTGTAATCCCAGCTACTCGGGAGACTGAGGCAGGAGAATCGCTTGAACCCAGGAGGCGGAGGCTGCAGTGAGCTGAGATCACACCACTGTACTCCAGCCTGGATGACAGAGCAAGACTTTGCCAAAAAAATAAATAAAAAATAAAAAAATAATTAAAAAAGGATGAGCAGAGAAACAAAGTTTCTGAGGACTGGAATGTCTAGTGGGGATGGGAGGGAAGGAGAAGACGTGTGACCAAGGACCACGTAAGATCTTCGAGGACTTGTAGAGTTCGGAGGCCCCAGGGGCAAAACCTGCAGCATTAGGGAAATGTGGAATCTCAGATCTCTCTTACTGAATCAGAAACTGCATTTTAACAAGATCCGCAAGCTTCACAGGCACACCGAAGGGTAGGAAGGTCTAGCACACCGTCCTACATTTCACTGGTTAGAAAACAAGCTCAAAACAACTGTGCTTGCTGAACATCACACAGTCAGGAGCACAGCTGGGCCTAGAAGCCACCAAACCTACTTGTCACTCCTGTCTCTGTAGATCTTTTCCAGCTGTCCCACTCTTCTGTGTAAACCTCTGAGGCCACCACAAGGTGCGTTCAGGCTGGGTGTGGTGGCTCACACCTGTAATCCCAACACTTTGGAAGGCCAAGATAGGAGGATCACTAGAGGCCAGGAGTTCAAGACCAGCTTGGGTAATATAATGAGACTCCATCTTTATAAAAAATAAAAAGCCAGGTGTGGTAATCTATGCCTGTAGTCCCTTGGGAGGCTGAGACAGGAGGATCGCTTGAGTCCAAGAGTTCAAGCCTGCAGTAAGCTATGAACGTGCTACTGCACTCCAGCGTGAGCAATAGAGAAAGAGTCTATCTCAAAAAAAAAAAAAAAAAATGCATTCATAGCTGATACAGCAACTTACCAGGGCTGTGTTTACCTGGTTACAGAATCATAGCAGAGTTTTCCCACGGTTTGGTGGTGGCCTACGCAGGAAATGTGAACACCCACCCTTCAGAGACAAGAGGAGCACTGTGGAAAGGCTTGTCTCTTGGGACCCTGGCCAACTTAGGCCAGTTCACCTGCCTTTTTACTTCTATAGCCACAATGTTCCAATAGATTCCATATTTAAGAGTCTGGCTTAGTGAGAAGGCACAGTGACTGGGAGTGATACGGTTTGGTTCTGTGTTCCCACCCTGATCTCATTTCGAATTGTAATCCCCACATGTCAAGGGAGGAAACTAGTGGAGGGTGACTGGATCATGGGGATGGATTCCCCCCCCTTGATGTTCCAATAGTGAGTGAGTTTTCAAGTGGTCTTGTTGTTTGATAAGTATCTGACACTTCCCCCTTTCTCTCTCTCTCGCTCTCCTGCGACCGTGTAAGATGTGTCTGCTTCCCCTTCACCTTCCACCATGATTTTAAGTTTCCTGAGGCTTCCCCAGCCATGCGGAGCTGTGAGTCAATTACACCTCTTTTCTTTATCAATGACCCAGTCTCAGGGAGTATCTTTACAGCACTGTGAGAGCGGAATAATGGAGGGAGGGAGGACGGGCTTCTGTTACTGATCGACTTCACATGGGGAAAGGGGCCAGATGTGGAACGTGTTGGCCCTGGCTGGCAGAGGCCTGAGAGCCCTTCAGGGAGAGCCTGGCCTTGGCCAGGCAGAAGGAGAAACAGCAGAACCACTGTGCAGTGAAGGCCAGTGCAGGGATCAGGGAGAGAGGAGGGCTTAGGGAACCCAAGAGAATGTCCCAGAAATCTCTGCAATGACAAAGCAACCTGAGGAAGAGCTTGGCTGGCCCAGCAGACTCACGCTGCAGGCTGCGCCCGGGAGGGGGCCAAGAGCATGGGCGGCAGCTGAAAAGGTCAGCCAGTAGCCAGAGAAAGGTGAAAGGAAAGAATTGCCCTGGGGCAAAAGGCAAAGTTAGGATCACTGTTAGCGAAACAACCCAAGTTGGATAGCTTTCCGAATCTGGGCACAGCCATTCTTCACAGGGGACAAACGCGTGCTTTCATAGCACCATGTTTGTCATGCAGGTGAATCATACACTGATTTAAATTAGAAAACCAATTTCTAACATTTTCCCCCCTTAACAAGCCCATTTTTAATTAACTAGCACTCCAGCAGTAGTTCTTACCCTGCTTACATGTTAGAAGCACTTGGGGTGTTTTTTTTGTTTTTATCATTACCAATGCCCATGTTGCACCCCAGACCAATAGAATCAGAATTTTGGGGGGTGCCAGTTGAGAATTCAAAGTTTTCTAAAACTTCCCCAGGCAATTCCCATGTGCAGCCAGAGTTGAAATGTAATTGAATGTGGTATTATCATCTAAAGTGAAATATATATAGATATAGATATAGATATAGATATAGATATAGATATAGATACATAGATGGATTTATAGATATATAAATCTATAGATCTGTAGACATATAGAGCTATGCAGATATATAGAAATAGAAATTAGCTAAGCAAACTAGCTATTGTCATCTAACTTGACTAAACAAAAGCAGTTATTTTTTTCTTTTTGTCACCCTGAGAGGTATTTGGGAGATGACAGGAGTGCCCTCACCTGGCCCCAAGAAAGAACTTCTCACTACACAGTTTTTGATAACTGCTTTTTCACCTATAAGGAAATAACAAAGAATTGTGCACATAGGGTATGGTTCTATTAAACTAGAAATTAAACCCAACCTGTGAAGTTAGGAGGAATCAATAGGGTGGATGTGTTAGTAAAGATATTCAAATATTATCTTCCTACCAAAAAGACACCTGCACTCATATGCTTATTGCAGCATTATTCACAATAGCAAAGACATAGACTCAATCTAGGTGCCCATCAACAGTGCATTGGATTTTAAAAATGTGGTACGCTATACATTGTGGAGTACTATGCAGCCACAAAAAGAAGAATGAAATCATGTCCTTTGCACCAACATGGCTGCAGCTAGAGGCCATTATCCTAAGTGAATTAACACAGGAACAGAAAACCAAATACCACATGTTCTCACTTCTAAGGGGGAACTACACATTGGCTACATATGGACATAAAGACAGGAATTATAGACACCGGGGACTCCAAAAGGTGGGAGGGAAAAAGGAAGGCAAGATGAAAAACTTTCTATTGGGAATTATGTTCACTATTTGGGCAACAGGTTCAATAGAAGCTTAAACCTCAGTATCACACAATATATCCATGTAACAAACTGGCACATGTATTCCCTGAATCTAAAAAATAAAATAAAATATTTTTTGTTCAGTAGATGTTTATGTATTGAGACCAGCTCAGCTGGAAATGAAACCTCAGTCTGCAGTGACCAAAGACAGGCCTGACTTTCTAAGACCGGGTGCAGGGTCGTATAGCCCGGGAAGCAAGGGTCAATCCAACAGTGGGTTAGGGGAATCCTGAATGCGTGTCAATACATGTATCTTCACCCCACCTCTTTAAAAGGAACCTGGTAGTACCTTACCTCATGCTGGCACATTGCTAAAGTTGTAGAATTATAGGATAGCATTCACTTGGTGCAGAAATCTGCTCTGTCTCTGGGTACCATACAAGAAGTTATGAGTCCTTAACCGAAGCCCCAGAAAGTGAAATCCACTTTCCCAAGTAAGTGCGGAGGTTTTCCTGACTCTGGGTGATGTGTGTGATGTTAGAGTTTCACCGCTACATTCATCATTACTCTGTAAGAAAAAGCCCGAATAGAGGGTCCTAGGTTGTTAAACCCACAACAGGGATGCAAACTTTGCACAATGTCATCAAAAAACACCTCTTGGCCATACTCAGTGCGAGCCAAAAAGAAGCTAATAACTTAATCATTCTGGAAAATACCTCTTAATGAGCACCATATTAACTTAATTAACTTAGAAAATCTCCAAGAAGTTACAGAAAGCCAGTAACAATGAGGGATTAAGAGAGCAGACTCAACCCCACTGCCTGACTCCTTTAGTGAATGATCTTTGGCAAGTTACTCAGCCTCTGTTTCCCTCAGTTTCCTCCTTTGTAAAATGGGAATAAGAACAGTATCTATTTTATAGGGTTGTTGTAAGGATTAACTTCCGGTACAGATAAAACGCAAAGAACAGTGCCTGCCTGGATGAGTAAGTGTGCCTGCCTGGATGAGTAAGTGCCAGGTGCCATCAGTAAAGAGTTTGTTTTATCGGGCTAGGCATGGTGGCTCACGCGTGTAATCCTAGCACTTTGGAAGACCGAGGCAGGTGGATCACTTGAGGCCAGGAGTTCAAGACCAGCCTGGCCAATATGGTGAAACCCTGTCTCCACTAAAAAAAAAAATCAAAAATTAGCCAGGCATGGTGGTATATGCCTGTAATCCCAACTACTCGGGAGGGTGAAGCAGGATAATTACATGAACCTGGGAGGCAGAGGTTGCAGTGAGCTGAGATGGTGCCACTGCACTCCAGCCTGGGCGACAGAGTGAGGCTCATCTCAAAAAAAGAAAAAAAAAGTTTTTGTTTTATTGTATTAAATAAAAATGTTTCCATGTGCATTTTTGTTTTATTTAATTTTTATTGTAAAACACACACACACACACACACACAGGCCTGGTGTGGTGGCTCACGCCTGTAATCCCAGCACTTCGGGAGGCCGAGGCAGGCGGATCCCCTGAGGTCAGGAGTTCGAGACCAGCCTGGCCAACATAGGGAAACCCCGTCTCTACCAAAAATACAAAAATTAACCAGGCCTGGTGGCAGGCACCTGTAATCCCAGCTACTCGGGAGGCTGAGGCAGAAGAATCGCTTGAACCCAGGAGGTTGCAGTGAGCCGAGATTGCACCACTGCACTCCAGCCTGGGCAACAAGAGTGAAACTCCATCTGAAAAAAAAACCACATAAACTTTATTTACTATCTTAACCATTTATAAGTATATAGTTCTGTAGTGCTAAGTGTATTTACATTGTGGTGAAATAGATCACCAGAACTTTTTCATCTTGCAAAACTGAAACTCCATATCCATTAAACAATTACTCCCTTCCCCTCACCCCCAACTTTTGAAAACCATCATTCTGCTTCCTGTCTCTGTGAATTTGACTACAATATGTACCTCATATAAGTGGAATCAGACAGTAGCTGTCTTTTTGTGACCAGCTTATTTCACTTAACATAATTTGCTCAAAGTTCATCCGTGTTGTAGCATGGGTCAGAACTCCCTTCCTTTTTAAGGCTGAACAATGTTCCATTGTATGTGCATCCACATTTTACTTATCCTGTCATCCATGGATGGACATTCAAGTTGCTTCCACCTCTTGGCCATTGCAAATAGTGCTGCTATGAACATGGCTGTGCAAATCTCTCTTCAAAGACCCTGCTTTCAATTCTTTTGGATATATACCCAGAAGTGGGATTCCTGGACCATATAATAGTTCCATTTTTAACTTTTTGAGGAACCACCATGCTGCTAATTATTATGTTGGTCCTTTCATTCATTCATCTAACCATCCACCCACCCGTTGAGCCATGCATTCTTTACCCATTTATGCTCCTTAATTTCTATATCAATCAGAATAAGTTAGCTTTTGCTGCAATAAAAAATAACTCCAAAATCTCAGAGGCTGAACACAACAAAAAATAATTTATGACTTTACATATGTCCC
Organism: Hylobates moloch; assembly: GCF_009828535.3. Classification (NCBI taxonomy): domain Eukaryota; kingdom Metazoa; phylum Chordata; class Mammalia; order Primates; family Hylobatidae; genus Hylobates; species Hylobates moloch. The sequence continues at coordinate 90,062,179 of NW_026652278.1, forward strand.
GTGCATGTCAGTGGAGAGATTCTCTTCACCCTGGGCATTCAAAGATCCAATTTGACCAAAGTTAATTGTGGCATGTGTTTCCATAATCCTTGCATCAGTGGGGAAGGAATGTTTCAATTCATGCACTGAATCTTAAAGCCTCTGCCTGGAAAAGGCACACGTCATACCTACATGTGTCATTGGCCAAAGACCTACATATGTCATTGCCAAAGGAAGTCGTATAGGCATATGGCACCCCAAATGGTGCAGGAAACTCATCCTACCACTTGCCCAAAAAAAGAAAAACTGGAAGTATTTGTTAAATGGCAATAATGATTTCCATAGTTCTCCACTCTAATACAGTCACATGTCCCCCCTCTCTCTGCCATAGTTACCTCTGCTTTCTACTGAAGGTAGTAAAGTAAAATATAAAAAGAACTAACGAAGGTCAAACTGCTGGACTCTTGCCCTTGTGTTTTATAAACCTGAAATCTTGTTAACTTTTCTGAACCTGATTCTCTTCATCTATGAAATGAGGCTAATAATTATTGGTCTGCCCTTCTCGCATGAGTCTTCTAAGAAACAAATGACACTATTGAAATAAAAATAGTACATTTTAAACCTCTAGTTACAGGCTAAGCGTGATGGCCCAAACCTATAATCCCAGCAATTTGGGAGGCTGAGGCAGGTGGATCACTTGAGCCCAGGAGTTTGAAACCAGCCTGGACAATGTGGCGAAACCCCATCTCTAAAAAAAAAAAATATACAAATTAGTTGGTTGTCATGGTGCATGCCTGTAGTCCCAACTACTTGGGAAGATGAGGTGGGAGGATCACCTGAGTCTGGAAGGTCAAGACTGCAGTGAGCCGAGATCACACCAGACTGCACTCCAGCCTGGGAGACAGCCTGTCTCAAAAAATAAACAGATAAATCTCTAATTACAAAAAAAGAAGGCAATTCAAGATATTATACTGTTCAGTGAGATGTCTGTGACTTCCAAAGTAGTCAGAATGGTTAAATATAAGCGCTTTAACCTACTCAAAAAATAAAATTTGTACTGTCTTTAAATTTGTGCTGTTCAAAAAACTCATCCATTCAATACATATTTGTTGAGCGGACTACTTTGCCCAAAGAACTGGGAATTACTTTCAGTGTCTCCATTGATTACCATAATGTGGGGGTGGGGGAACTTTAGGAGGACCCTACTCAGCTGTAGATACTTTCTTTGTGTGAAACTAACTGATCCATGGCAAAAATGAACATATGTAAAACTGAACAGTGAGAAAAGAGAAGCAAGAAAGAATAGAGAAGAAAGATTATGAGAAGAAAAGTTCAGACCGGCCAGGCATGGTGGCTCACGCCTGTAATCCCAACACTTAGGGAAGCCAAGGCAGGAGGATTGCTTGAGCCCAGGAGTTTGAGACCAGCCTGGGCAACAAAGGGAGACCCCACCTCTAAAAAAAAAATGTAAAAATTAGCTGGGTGTGGTGGTGGGTGCCTGTGGTCCCAGCTACTCAGGAGGCTAAGGTGGAAGGATTGCTTGAGCCCTGGAGGTCAAGGCTGCAGTGAGCTGTAATCACACCACTGCACTCCAGCCTGGGTCGAAGAGCAAGACCTTGTCTCAAAAAAAAAGAAAAGTTCAGATGAAGTAAAAAATATTTTAAAAATCAGAATCTCAACAAAATGCTGCAGCCACATTAGCAATATTTCATCTATACACAGTTTTCGTATTTTAGGCTTGTAATTCTACATGCTGGAAAACTGTATTTATGCTTTATAATTTTTATGCTGGAAAGTTGGATTTCATATGAAGGAGATGACTAAATCTGAAATACTCTAGGTTTAAAATGACTCACATATTCTTAAGATTAACAGAACCTTACACTGTATTACGATTGTGTATTTGCACTTCAAAATTCCCAGAGGATTTAGCAGTCTGAGACCAAAGATTGGATTTTTTCAAGTCACACAGAAGCTTTTAAATCCAAGTTTAGTCTAATTAAAGGATGAATGTGGCGAATTCCGTGAAACTTTCCAACACCATCGTGTTGCGCCAACTCAAGGAGGATTAGTGCAAGACTCACACAGATGTTTCCAAATTCAATAAAGGAAGGGTGGGTCCGAAGTGAGTCCATAACCCCATTTTCTAGGCCCCTAAAGTTACCAAGTGAGCTTACTATAAGCTGTTCATTAGCTTGTGCGAGTTATCAGCGGTGTTATTTCCCTAGCACAATCAAGACTTTATCAAAACAATTGGATGCCATTCCACTCTGTATTTCATGGGATTTCCAGATCTAAACTTTGCCTCTAAATCTACCATAATTGCTTCTAAATCTACTATCGGAGACAGCCTACTGAACTTGGGCTGGGAACCAATTTAAGAAGCAGGTGAAGCATGTCTCTGGAGTAAACCCCGGGCCTCTTTCTGTGACCTCCTCTTAGGTGACTTCCATATTTCTCTCTCTGGTCCTGAGTGCTATTCTGTATCCCTTATTTACTGTGAAATGTGTTATTCATCTGTTTGCTAACCCATCCCATCAAGACTCCAAGAAAAGGAAAACAAAATACACATCCTGTCCACACCAGGCTTTCTGTGAAGTATAAAAAATATAATATAGAGAGTATGATTTATGGCCAAACACTGCCTAATAAGCAAAAATTGATTAAGAAAGGTTGGTGCTAGGCCGGGCACAGTGGCTCAGGCCTGTAATCCCAAAGCAGGTGGATCACCTGAGGTCAGGAGTTCGAGACCAGCCTGGCCAACATGGCGAAACCCCGTTTCTACTAAAAATACAAAAATTGGCCAGGTGTGGTGGCATGCACCTGTAATCCCAGCTACTCGGGAAGCTGAGGCAGGAGAATCATTTGAACCCGAGAGGCAGAGAGGTTTCAGTGAGCCGAGATCGCGCCACTGTGCTCCAGCCTCAGCAACAGAGTGAGACTCAGTCTTAAAAAAATTATTAAAAAAAAAAGAAAAAAAGAAATGCTGGTGTTAGACAAAGCAACAAGCAAAAAAAATTTCATTAAAAAGTGGACAAATGACATGAACAGACATTTTTCAAAAGAAGGCATACGTGCAGCCAACAAGCATATGAAAAAATGTTCAACATCACTAATCATTAGGGAAATGTAAATCAAAGCCACAGTGAGATACTGTCTCACACCAGCCTGAATCACTATTACTAAAAAGTCAAAAAACAATAGATGCTGCTGAGGTTGCAGAGAAGAGAGAATGCTTCTACACTGCAGGTGGGAAGGTAAATTAGTTCAGCTACTGTGGAAAGCAGTGTGGAGATTTCTCAGATAACTTAATATAGAAATACCATTCGACCCAGCGATCTCATGAATGGGTATATGCCCAGAGGAAAAAAGTCATTCTACCATAAAGATACGGGCACATGCATGTTCATTGCAGCACTCTTCACAATAGCAAAGATGTGGAATTAACCCAGATGCCCATCAACAGGGGATTAGATAAAGAAAATGTAATGCATATACACCATGGAATACTAAGCAGCCATCAAAAAGAAAGAAATCATGTCCTTTGCAGCAACATGGATAGAACTGGAGACCATTAACCTAAGCAAATTAATACATCAACAGAAAGCCATATTCCACATGTTCTCACTTATAAATGGAAGCTAAACATTGAGTCCAATGGACACAAAGAGAGAAACAACAGACTCCAGGGCCTACTTGAGGATGGAGGGTAGGAGGAAGGTTAGGATTGGAAAACTACCTTTTGGGTATTATGTTGATTACCTGAATTGCAAAATTATCTGTACATCAAACCCCTACAACAGGCAATTTACCTGTGTAACAAATCTGCACATGCATCCCCGAACCTAAAATAAAAGTTAGAAAGAAAGAAAGAAGTGTTGGTGTCAGAAACACATCCAGGGTATTGGCAGAGCCCACCTGCCCAGGGAAGTTTTTCAACACCCCATTCATCCTACCACTGAGGAAGCTGCATAACTCCTTGACCTTGGCCTGACCCAAAGGAGTCTGCTGCACCTCTGATGGCCCCATTGGAGGTATGAAGTTGCTGACATGTCAGTTAGTCCTGACTCGGGCCCTTTAGGCTCCTCTGATCATACAGTCACAAGACAAACCACCATTCCCCCAAGTTTTCAAGGCCACCAGGCTCCATCCTGCACCCTAGCTTGCGTGCTGCTCCCCCAGCCTCTCTGCAACTCCAAACTCACTGCCCTGAACCTCTGGTCCTTGATCTCCTCAAGCACAGGAGCCACCTGTCCCACTGTTGCCTGCCTGGGCTCCCTTCTCTGTCTCTCGCTGTCTCTTACACAAACTTGGTCTTTGTGACTCCAGTCTGTTGTCCTTTTCTTCCTCTTGCCTCTTTGGTGCCAACTCTTTCTCCCCTCCATCCCCATGAAGTCCGCGCAGGCCCTCATTTCATATTCCCCCTCCTTTTGTCATCATTTCTCTAAGTTGTCATGCTCAACAGTGGGTAATTAGCTGACACAGGGAGGCCTTCTGCCCACCTTCTTCCCAAGGCATTTGGATGGTAAAAGGGATCCCAGCTTGAAGACTTAATTCAAAGCCTGAGTCGTTGGTGGGTAATTTTTTTTTTCTTTTTTGAGTCAGAGTTTCGCTCTGCTAACCAGGCTGGAGTGCAGTGGTGTGATCTCGGCTCACTACAACCTCCACTTTCCGGGTTCAAGCAATTCTCCCACCTCAGCCTCCCAAGTAGCTTTCACCACACCTGGCTAATTCTGTATTTTTAGTAAAGACGGGGTTTCACCGTGTTGGCCAGGCTGGTCTTGAACTCCTGACCTCAAGTGATCCACCTGCCTCGGCCCCCTAAAGTGCTGGGATTACAGGCGTGAGCCACTGCGCACAGCTTTGGTGGGTAATTTCAAATACCAACCATAGGTGGGTCCTACCCAACTAGAAAAAAATTCCAAGAGTTACAGACATATCATTTCACACCTCTGTCTTAATGCTTGTTAGGGGAGGTTTTACATCACTTTTGGTATTTAAGTTCTATAAAAAGACAATGATATGGTTTGGAAGTTTGTCCCTTCCAAAACTCATGTTGAAATGGGGTCCCCAGTGTTGGAGGTGGGGCCTGGTGGGAGGTGTTTTGGTCATGGGGGTGGATCCTTCTTGAATGCCTTGGTGCCCCTCCATGGTAGTGAGTGAGTTCTCACTCTGCTCGTTCATGCTAGAGCTGGTTGTTTAAAGGAACCTGGAATCTCTTGCTCTCTCTCTTGCCCTGTGATGCACCTGCTTCCCTTTCATCTTCTGCCATGAGTGGAAGCCTCCTGAGGCTTTCCCAAAAGCAAATGCTGGCACCATGCTTCCTATACAGCTTGTAGAACCATGAGCCAAATAAACCATTTTTTCCTTATAAACTGCCCAGTTTCAAGTGTTCCCTTATAGTAACACAAATAGACTAATACATGTAATTAACAAGGTTTAAGTTACTCATGCCCAGAGCAGATTCTGTGCATGCTGGGCACCTGATAAAAGGATCAAGTGCATACAAACTTCCACACACTTGATAGGAAGAGAGAAGCACTGGATGCATTCTCAGCTTGTGAATCCTCTTATGATTACAAAATCAGAAGTTGGCAAAGGTAATCCATAAGCATCCTCTCTCTGTTCTTGGACCAGAAAAAAAGTGATGAAAAAGCATTGAGCAAGCCAAGGGTTGATTAAGGTGTGGGAAGGGCTTTTCTCCCGTCATAAGCCAAAAGCTTGCAAGGGGCGGTAGGGTGTGGAGAAAGAACACAAGGTTTTTTTGTTGTTGTTTTTTGTTTTTGTTGGTTTTGTTTTTGTTTTGAGATAGAGTCTCGCTCTGTCACTCAGGCTGGAGTGCAGTGCAATCTCGGCTCACTGCAACCTCCACCTCCCAGGTTCAAGCGACTCTCCTGCCTCAGTCTCCCAAGTAGTTTGAATTACAGGTGTGCACCACCACGCCCAGCTAATTTTTGTATTTTTAGTAGAGGTGGGGTTTCACCATGTTGCCCAGGCTGGTCTTGAACTCCTGACCTCAAGGGATCCTCCTCCCTTGGCCTCCCAAAGTACTGAGATTATAGGTGTGAGCCACTGCTCCTGGCTGAGACCACAAGTTTTTGAAGTCAGATCTAGATTCTGACCCCAGTTTCCTCCTGTGTGTGGCCCTGAGAAAATTACCAGAGAGCCTCAGTTTCCTCATCTGTAAAATAGAGCTCATGCGGCTACTGAGAGGATTGAATGACTGGACCTGTGCTCTCAGCATGCAGTAGGCACTCAGTGAACACCCTCCTCCTCCAGCCATGGGATACCAGGTGATTTTTTGTGTGTTCCTGGTCAGCTTCCTTCCCCAGTCCTTACAGCAGCTATTGGAATAGCTGACTTGACTTTTCCCAAAGCTGCTATTCTTGGTGCCTCAACCCTCTCCCCTACCACACTGGCCTCTAGAAACCCCTCATCCTGCAATGAACAGCCTCGTTTGCTCCCATCTTTGGCCCCTTTCCTCTGAAGGAGTCTTCTCCCTTCTCCTCAAAGCCAATCCTGCGACCTGTATTCTCTGTTGGATCCTCTGTCAACTCTCATAACTATTCTGTTATTGCTTCCCTCTTTACCTTCTGCCTACAAACCTTCCCTGTGTGCTGCCTCTGCCTCGTGGGCTTTGCATTTCTCCTGTATCAAAACTAATTCAGGCTGGGCATGACGGCTCACTCCTTTAATGTCAACACTCTTGAGAGGCCAGACAGGAGGCTCACTTGAGGCCAGGCATTCAAGACCAGCCTGGGCAACATAGCAAGACTCTGTCTGTACAAAAATTTAAAAGTTTTTAAAAATTAGCTGGGCACGGTGGCATGCACCTTTAGTCCCAGTTACTCAGAAGGCTGAGGTGGGAGGATCACCTGAGTCTGGGAGCTTGTGGCTGCAGGGAACCAAGATCATGCCACTGCACTCCACCCTGAGTGACAGAGTGAGACCCTGTCTCTAAAAATAAATACATAAAGTAAAATAAAATAAACTCAAAAAATTGTTGATTGAACACCTATCCAGTCCTGACACTACACCATATATGGAGGCTACAGTGGGAACTCAGACTTTGCAGAACCTCCCCTATTCACAGTTTCCTCATCTGTACATGGAGTCCCACTATAAAACTGTGCCTGTCTCAAAGGGGTGTGATGATGGGTTAAATTAGAAAGGCCATACAAGGCACAAAACGCTGCCTGGCACATAGTAGGTCCTCATTTCATGTTAGAATGTAGCGAGAACTACAATAAGGTAAACAAGAAGTCAGGGAACGGGGTGGAATGTAGTGGGCAGAGAGAAGTCCCCATCGAATGTCTTCTCTTCCATAGGAAGCGAGGCCACCTGCCAAGGTGTGAGAAGAGCAGAAGAGGCTTACATGGAAGATGGGAAGCTCGGACAGTGAATGAATTAGGAACATGGAGATGAGGATACAGTGCTGGAGGCCCTCCTGGAGACCACAAATGCAGAATGGCACCAATTTGGGTGCTTGGACCATTGTCTCCAAAAAGCCAGCCACTGGGCATCCCCTCTGAGCACACGTTCTTTCCAGCACTTGATGAACTGTGCCTGGAACGCCTTGTGCATTTGCGTCTAGAGAGTAAAATTGGCGGCTGGGCATGGTGGCTCACGCCTGTAATCCCAGTACTTTGGGAGGCCAAGGCAGGAGAATCACTTGAACCCAGGAGGCAGAGGTTGCAGTGAGGCAAGATCGCGCCACTGCACTCCAGCCTGGGAGACAGAGCGAGACTCTGTCTCAAAATAAAATAAAAAATATATATACGTATATATGTATACGTATATATTAGCATGCTGAAATTTAAACAATATTTCCCCAAAAAGTAAATTTAACCTGGCAACAAAAACAGAAATGGAAACAACAGTGTAAGGATGGTATTTAAAATAAAGAAAAACCCGTTTAACACCAACTCATTCATGCCTACAAAAATAGAGTTAAGTAAATACATAACTCTGCTCTTTCCATCAAATAAGATAGTGTAGGACACCAGACTACACTGGTGGAATGACATAGAAATACAAGGGAGGGACATGGGGGTCCAGGGAGAGCCTAATTTGGTCAGAGAAGGAGGCAGCTCTGTAGGCTCACCTGGGGCGGATCCAGACCGTCCATCCTTCAGAGGTTGTGGGTGGAAACCTGGGTGGTATCAGGAGAGGAAACACAGGACAAGAGCTTGGAGTTTAACAGAAATATGTCTGCACAGGCTGGGCGTGGTGGCTAACACCTGTCATCCCAGCACTTTGGGAGGCTGAGGCAGGAGGATCACTTGAGGTCCGAAGTTCCAGACTAGCCTGGCCAACATGGAGAAACCACATCTCTACTAAAAATACAAAAATTAGCTGGGCGTGGTGGTGGACACCTGTAATCCCAGCTACTCAGGAGACTGAGGCAGGAGAATCACTTGAACCTGGGAGGCGGAGGTTGTAGTGAGCCAAGATTGCACCACTGCACTTCTACCTGGGCAACAGAGCAAGACTCTGTCTCAAAAAAAAAAAAGTGAAGAAAAGAAAAGAAACATGTCAGCGCAGATACTTGAGAACCTCAGGAATGCCATAGATGTGCTGTTTGTCCCACTGACCTAGTCACCACACAGGGTAAATAAATCAGGGCAGTTTTGCTATAAGATCTGCTTCTTCAGCTGGAAAACAGAAGAATTCACTCCCCTGAGAGTGATCGTAGGGATCCTGCTATCCTTCCTGATGCCACCCGCTTTCCCTGTCCCTTAGGGTCACCAAGGAGGTGTGGGGTTGTCTGAAGCAGAGGGAGACTGGGCAGCCACACCCAAGGACTCGAAAGCAGTTCTGTGTGATGATTCCACAATCTGTCTCCAGCCAAACTCCTCTCTGTGCTCTGATCCAGCCAGTCCAACTTCCTACTCAGCATCTCCTCCAAAACACCCCAAAGGCAACTTCACCTTGACATTTCTACACCAGAAACTGACCAGGCGTGGTGGCTCATGCCTGTAATTCCAGCACTTTAGGAGGCCAAGGCAGGAGGATTGCTCGAGCCCAGGAATTCAAGACCAGCCTGGGCAACATAGCAAGACCCCATCTCTACAAAAAAAAAAAATTAAAAACTAGCTGGATATGATGGTGCATGCCTATAGTCTCAGCTACTCAGGAGGCTGAAGTGTGTGTCCCCAGGAGTTCAAGGCTGCAGTGAACTATGGTCACACCACTGCACTCAGCCTGGGTGACAGAGCAAGACCCTGTCTCTAAAAAATAATGGTAATAAAATAAATTGTAAAAATAATAAAAAAAACCCAGAAACTATCAGCAATCCATCTCCTCCTCCAGGGTGTTCTACTTGGGTGAATATGACTATATTAGTCTGTTCTCCCACTGTTAATAAAGACATACCCCAGACTGGGTAATTTATAAAGAAATAGAGGTTTAATGGATTCACAGTTGCACATGGCTGGGGAGGCCTCACAATCATGGCGGAAGGCAAAGGAGAAGCAAAGGCACATCTTACATGGTGGCAGGCAAGAGAGCATGTACAGGGGAACTGCACTTTATTAAACCATCAGATCTCGTCAGACTTATTCACTACAACAAGAACAGAATGGGAAAGACCCACCCCGATGATTCAATTACCCTTACTAGGTCCCTCCCATGATATGTGGGGATTATGGGAGCTACAATTCAAAATGAGATTTGGGTGAGGACACAGCCAAACCATATCATATGCTGGCACCATGCTTCCTATACAGCTTGCAGAATCATGAGCCAAATAAACCTCTTTTCCTTATAAATTACCCAGCTTCAGGTGTTCCTTTATAGCAATACACATGGACTAATACAGGCAAAGTTAATTGGGGACCAAAAAAATTAACCCAGGCTCTCCTCCCTCTTTCTCATTCCTGCCCCCCATCCCCTGATCCAGCCAGTCACAAAGCCTTGCAGATTCCCTGGTTATCTGCCTCCCTCCTCCCCAGGCGAGGATGGGCCTGAGTACCTTGAAGCTAAAATACGGTAGATCCAGCAGGGGGGCGGGGAATATGGGAAGACCATCTCTTCATCGAAGCAGTGGGGAGCCACAGGCTGGAATGGTAGATATGGGTTTCTGAGTTTAATCTGAACTGAAATGTATTCCAGAAAGGTAATTTCCTCATTTATGGAGGAAAATTATGTTTTAAAAAATCAAAACATAAAAGGTGCACATAGCTGATCAAGCACCTTTAAAAGTTGGCTCAATTTGTGAAGCTTATTGAACTTAAATTCTCAAGCATGTGAGCATAACTACTTTAATAACTGGTTAATTACTAACATGTAATTAACATGCTTCATCTATGACTCCGTTAAACACGCCTGTGGAAAACATCACTGAGGCTCACTAGGGAGAGCTCAGGTAACCTGGCTACCTAGAGGGAGGTTTCTGAAGTTCAAGACAAAGCACCAGAGAGAAACAGCATCTTCAAGATTAGTGGTTTTTGGTTTTTTTTGTTGTTGTTGTTGTTATTGTTTTCTTTCTTTTTTTTGAGATGGAGTCTTGCTCTGTCACCCAGGCTGGAGTGCAGTGGTGCGATCTCGGCTCACTGCAAGCTCTGCCTCCCAGGTTCACACCATTCTCCTGACTCAGCCTCCCGAGTAGCTGGGACTACAGGCACCTGCCACCATGCCCGGCTAAATCCACCTGCCTCAGCCTCCCAAAGTGCTGGGATTACAGGCATGCGCCACCATGCCTGGCCTTTTCTTTCTTTTATTTTTTTTTTTGAGGGATGGGGTCTCACCATGTTGCCCAGAGTGGTCTCAAACTCCTGGCTTCCAGCAGTCCTTCTACCTCAGCTTTCTGAGTAGCTGAGATTACAGGCACAAACCACTACACCCCACTGGTTTAGCATCACAAGATCAACCTGTGAAATTATGGCAGCTTCACAAATAGTAATCTGCATGTGGTTGACACTATTAATAGCTTAATAATCCATTGAGAATGTATGTGAACTTAAACAATTTTTAGGCTGGAAGCAGTGGCTCACACCTATAATACCAGCATTTTGGGAGGCTGAGGCAGGAGGATCCTTTCAGCCCAGGAGGTCAAGACCAGCCTGAGCAACACAGTAAGACCCTATCTCTACAAAAACATTTCTTTTTAAATTAGTTGGGGATGGTGGCACGTGTCTGTAGTCCCAGCTACTTGGGAGGCTGAGGCAGGAGGATCATGTGTGCCTAGGAATTTGAGGCTGCAGTGAGCTTTGATCACACCACTGCACTCAGCCTGGACAGCAGAGAGAGACACTGTTCCTAAACTTTAAAAATTAAAAATTTCTAGAAAACTATTTAAAGGAAATAATCCAAAATGTGAAGGAAAATCCTGTGTACCCATGCTATGTTATTTTGTAATATCAAAAGACTTGCAGTATTTTGTTCAACAGAGGCTGGGGCAGATGATCAGACAGCCATCGCTTCATAGACTTCTGCCATCATTCAAAGTGGTAAGTAATGAAGACTGGAGACCCATGAAAAATGTGTATTATGTATTAGCAAGTGAAAAACACAGAATGGACATAATGCAAATACAAGTATAAATTTTAAAACCTAAGAGGCTAAGAATATAAACAGGTTGATATGTTATTGAGGGAGGATGGGGCATTATTCCTAAACTTCTGTGTTTTCATATTTCTATCATAATTGTCTAACTTCAAGAAATGATTGCCCCTGTAATCCATCATCAAAAACCAATTCTATTCTTATTCTATAGGTCACCCGTGGACCCTACATGTTGCTTCAGATGGCACTATTAAAAATGCATTCTGGGCCGGGTGCAGTGGCTCACACCTGTAATCCCAACACTTTGGGAGGCTGAGGCAGGATAATTGCTTGAGGCCAGGAGTTCAAGACCAGCCTGGGCAACACAGCGAGAACTCATGTTTACAAAAAATGTTTTAAAATAAAAAGATTAGCTAGGCCTGTAGTCCTAGCTACTCAGGAGTCTAAGGCAGTAGGATCAATTGAGCCCAGGAATTTGTGGCTGCAGTGAGCTATGATCACACCATTGTATTCCAGCCTGGGCAACAGAGCAAGATCCTGTCTCTAAAAAATAAAAAAAACAGAAGATGCATTCTGTCGGGCCCCTGAGCCCTCTGTTAATTTGCTAATGCTCCTAGAAAACTTATACATTAAGCTATTGTGAACAGTAATCCCTTCTACCCGATGACCTTCAAGAAGACAACCTGGAGCAATGGAATTCTAGAGCTAAAACCAGCTCGGAATGAGATTTAGCTACCAATTGACCAGATTGTTTTAGACGAGTTACATTGCCTTCCTGCACCTTCATTTCTTCAGGTGTGAAATGGGCTAGAGTCAAGTCACCAACCTCCCTGGCAAGTTGAGGACGCTATGATGGGACTCGGGCTCAGGAGGTTCTTGAGGAGCACAGTCTGGGTGAGGGGCCATGGTTAGACAGGCAGTGAGGGGGCAGTGCCTGAGGGAGGGGCTCCGAAGGGAGTCGGGGTCACAGGAGAGTGTAGGAGGACAACACCAAAGCCCAGCTTCTCCCATGCCTCAGCAGAGTGATGCAGGCAGTGCCCCCATTCCTTTACTTGATGCAAGAAGCTTTGCTGTCTGACTCAATGTTGGCTGACTTAAAAAAAAATAAAAATTTCAATATTTGAGTCTGAGCCATGAAATTTAATTTTGTATCATATGCTGCCTTCATATAGCCCCCATTTATTTCTTGGAAAGAGATCCTTAAATGTATGTATAGTCTTTCCTTATCACTCTCTTGCCCCTCATCCCATGCCTTGCACAAGCATCACCTACATCAAAGATGCTCAACGAATATGCAGAATGAGTCATCCTCAATGTTTACACTTATCTTACTTCCAAGGCGGTAAAAACCCCTTAATCCACATTCCGACAGGAAATATCGTTTCATATTTCCAGGTAGAAGGGATGACATCTTTGTTTCATAGATGAGAAATAAAGGTATACAAAGAAAAGCTCATGTTTGCAGAGACCTTAGCTAATGAGATGACGAAAATATTTCCTAGTCCATTGACCGCAAGTCTTTTTTTTTTTTCAGAGACAGGGTCTCACTCTGTCACCCAGGCTGGAGTGCAGTGGCACAATCATAGCTCACTGCAGCCTCAAACTCCTGGGCTTAAGTAATCCTCCCACCTCAGCGTCCCGTGTAGCTAGGACTTATTGTTTTTTACTTTTTGTAGAGATAGGGTCTTGCTATGTTGCCCAGGCTGGTCCTGACCTCCTGGCCTCAGTCAAACCTCAAACTTCAGCTTCCCAAAGTCCCAAAGTGGTGGGATGACAGATGTGAGCCCCCACACCCTGGCCCCATTGAGTGATGTCTTTTTATTTTTTTTCTGGAGACAGGGTATCACTCTGCACTCTGGAGGGCACTCCAGGCTGGAGTGCAGTGGCATGACCACGGCTCACTGCAGCCTCGACCTCCCTGGGCTCAGGTGATCCTCCCTCGTCAGCCTCCCAAGTAGCTGGGAACACAGGTGTGCATCATCATGATCAGCTGCTTTTTGTAGTAATTTTTGTAGAGACAGGGTCTTGCTATGTTGCCCAGACTGGTCCTGAACTCCTGACCTCAAGCAATCCTCCCACTTCAGCCTCCCAAAGTGTTGGGATTACAGGCGTGAGCCACTGCACTCAGCCCCATTGAATGCACGTCTTAACCACTCTATTAACTTATCTCTAAAGAACCATTTTGGCCACACAACAAAATTTGATGAACTTGCTTTAGCATAAGACTTTTAAAATTTTTCCTTAAAATGACCAATCCCACAAACTACACCTATAAAATTACTGAATTTTCATTTCTGAAGGAAATAGCACTAGATATGCTTAGTTTAAACTTTAATAACACCTGAGGTTTTTTTTCCGGATCAAATATCCCAGGTAAGGAAGACCAGTTGATAGACATTTAATTGCTTCTCAAATATCATTTCTGAGATCAAAAGCACGTTAACTTTTTTTTTTTTGAAACAGAGTCACACTCTGTTGCCCAGGCTTGAGGGCAGTGGTGCCATCTCAGCTCACTGCAACCTCCACCTCCTGGGTTCAAGAGATTCTCCTGCCTCAGCCTCCCAGGTAGCTGGGATTACAGGTACCCACCACCATGCCCGGCTAATATTTTTAGTAGAGATATAGTCCTTCACCATGTTGGCCAGGCTGCTCTCGAGCTCCTGACCTCAGGTGATCTGATCGCCTCAACCTCCTATAGCGCTGGGATTGCAGTCGTGAGCCACTGTGCACAGCCAAAAGCACTTTAACTTTCTAAAGCAACAAGAAAAGGGGGGAGGTTTCTCAAGTGTAAAATAACACATCATTTCATAAACCGAGGGGAGGAAAATCTTATACACTTTGCAGGGACTTTATTTGACAAGTTACAGCCAAGAGGGAGTTTTTGTAGCTGTTTAGTAAACAGCTGGAAGGAGGAATCTGAAATGAGGAAGAGAGGATATCTGTGCTCTGTTGGCAGGTGCACTAGACAGCCTCCTGAGCAGCTACACCGTGTAGGTGTGCAAGATCTACCGGTTCCACCACTGTCTGTCTTACCTGTCATCTTTTATTACAAATCTGCAGCACAAGCCACACCTTTGCAGCTTGCAGCCCGATCATGTAAAAAGCCAGAGAAAAGGACAACCAAACACTTGTGGGCAAAAATAAAGAAAATAATTCGAATTAACAAGCTGCCTCTGAACCCCGAAAGGATAAATCATTGTCTTGTTCAATTAGTCCCTTCCCAGGAATCCAGCTTGCCCTCAATTTCTCCATTATCCCCAACTTTCTCACCCACTCTGCTATTCAAAGTCACCTACTAGAATTCCCAGATCCATTGCTGAGAATTCTTAGGTCCTGCTTTTTCTGGTCAGAGAGAAATAAGAAAGAAGAATGAAAAGAATGAGCTCATGAACGTGGTCAAGAGGTACCACCAGAATTAATTAACATTTTATTTTGGAGCTTACAACTATTACACCTTAAATATGGTCCAAGAGAGGCCTCTGCTGGTAAGACAGGGTGCAGGAAGGAGGTTGTGATGTCCTAAGTCTGTGAACATCCTTCTCCCCCAAGCAAGTGTTGTACATCACACATTCCCAAAGAGAAGCATTTGCAGTGATCTGTCCAGGCATTGGTGATTTTGCAGCCTAGGAAGCTCCTACGATGGCACATGGCTATGTCCCTCTCAGGGCCTTCCATGTCCACCATCTCATCTGAACTTCCCATCAAGCCCATGAAGTAAGGTAGCTGTGATCTGCCCATCTCAGCACTGAGAAGATTAAGGTTCACAGGAGTTGGGGGAGTCAGGTAGAACCGAAACAATGACCTTTTGCTTAAACTCTTCCCACCACGGGATGCTGATGCTCATGTGATAAGTTGATTCTTTTTTTCTTTTTTAAGACAGGGTCTTGTTTTGTCACCCAGGCTGGAGTGTGGTGG
This sequence comes from Hylobates moloch, assembly GCF_009828535.3. Lineage (NCBI taxonomy): Eukaryota > Metazoa > Chordata > Mammalia > Primates > Hylobatidae > Hylobates > Hylobates moloch. Next base: position 90,077,578 of record NW_026652278.1, read on the forward strand.
CACGATTGTAGCTCACTGCAGCCTCAAACTAAGCTACAGTGATCCTTCTACCTTAGCCTCGTACGTAGCGGAGACCACAGGTGCATGCCACCAAGCCTGGCCAAGTTTTGTTTTGTTTTGTTTTGTTTTGTTTTGTTTTGTTTTGTTTTGTTGTTTTGTTTTGCTGTGTTGCCCAGGCTGGTCTTGATCTCCTGGGCTCAAGCAATCCTCCCACCTCGGTCTCCCTAAGTGCTGGGATTATAGGCATGAGCCACTGTGCCTGGCAGGTTGATTTTTTTTTTAGCTCCATAGAAAAAAAAAAAAAAGAAAGAAAAAGAACCAAAAATTTAACTTCCAGGTGCAGGGTCACGCCAGTTGGGTGCACTCTTCATAATCACTTGATCTTTTAAAGGTGCCATGCACTTCTCTGTTTCACCCACCTGAGGAGGGAGGAAACTCCAAAGCCAAAATCTAGTTTTTCCATTGACTTTTAATTTCCTGGATTTTCCATGAAACACCTTCCATCCAGGTTCAGTTTATCAGAACATGTAATCCCTTCTTTTGGCTCTGCTGTGTGCCCCTCCCATCTGCCCCTCTCAGGTCACAGAGATGGAGCTCAACTAGAAATTTCCCCGAGAAAGAGGTTTGCTCTCTGATGGACAGGAGGGAGCAAACATATCGATGCATGCATTTTGAATGCAGGGGGAAAGTTATCTGTTTGGTCCCTAGGAAACATTTATCCCACAGCACAGCCAAAATACAGCTGGTGAGATTTACTAGACTCTGCTGCTGGCCCCACTCCTAGAGCTGGAGTGTTGGGGTCCACGGTGGGAGGTGTGTACATCGTAGAGGATCTTCAGCAAATTTGTGCCTGAGAAAACCAATGTCCCCTTTCCTCACTGTAAAGCAACCCCCTCCTCAGCACTTCTTACCTGAAACCAAAATTACACTCAGAAAATTCAGAATAGGTTCCCTCAGCAGATTGCAACATCCTACCAAAACAGAGTCACATCTGTTAATTCTGTAAATGCTGTTCTTGGCTAAGCACAAACTGCTTTATAAGCATAATCTCATTGATCTTCATAATCTTTCATTTGTGTCTCTGCAGGTAGCCAGCTGCACGTGTCAGGCCAGAGCTTGAATTGCACATTAGAATCCACCTGCAGATTGCCCTGGGAAGAGATTCCTAAATTAAAGTCCCCGGAAAGTTAGACACCAATTATCTCATGAGCTTTTTGTGCCGTGCAAAGACCAAAGAGCTCAACTAAAACCCCAACGTGCACACACTTAAACCAATTAAGATCCCTTTTTATTTAAAATGATTGTAATTAAGAGGACAGTCCCTCAATATGAGAGATTTGGGTTCTGTGCCTAATTCAGTCAGTTGTCTTTGTCCTTGTCACCTCCTTTCTCTTCTCTCCACCACCGTCTGAGGACTTGAGCCAATGGCCCTGCTTAGCTTTCCCTAGAGACCAGTTTGTTGGTCACTAGGATTTATTAAATGCCTCTTACAGGGCAGGTGCCCAGATAATAATTGCTGCCTTAGGCAAACACTGGCTACCTGTTCACCCCAACTTTTCCTCCTTCTTTCTGGGCACGTAGCTAAGCCACCTTTCGTAGCTTCCCTTGCAGCCGGGACGGAGTTCTAGTTAGAGAACATGGCGAGCGCCATCTCGAGGCCAGGCCTAGGGAACCCCTCTTGTCCTCCCCACAAGAAATCAGTAATGTGGGCAGAAGATGTTGGCGCCACAGGATGGAGGGGTCCCTGAGTCACCACCTGGAGCAGAGCTGCTCACACCAGGAATAGACACTTTGTACTCATTGAAGTTTCTTCTGCATTAAGCGGCTAAAATTGGGGTTTGCCTGTTATTGCAGCTGCAATTACATTAATTTGCACAGTCTCTGCCCTAAGCCATAGGCTCCTCCTTAACAGTCTGTGGGAGGGATGCAGACGTGGGAGCCATTTTTCAGTCATTCGGTGTCAACATGCAAAGACACGGATTGAAGTCTGGAAAAGGAAGATGGAAGCCACATGATTTTCTACTGTTTTTAGCCTTTTGAATATAGTCTAAGATATTTTCCCCCTCTCCCTTTAAAGGACTGGAAAAGCTCTTTTTTTTTTTTTCTTGAGACGGAGTCTCACTTTGTGGCCCAGGCTGGAGTGCAATGGTGCAATCTCAGCTCACTGCAACCTCTGCCTTTTGGGTTCAAGTGATTTTCCTGCCTCAGCCTTCTGAGTAGTTGGAATTACAGGCATCCGTCACCATGCCCAGCTAATTTTTGTTTTTTTAATAAAGACAGGTTTTCACCATGTTGGCCAGGCTAGTCTCAAAACCCTGACCTCAAGTGATCCGCCCACCTGGACTGCCAAAGTGTTGGGATTACAGGCGTGAGACACCACACCTGGCCATGGACTGGAAAAAATCTTTAAGGCTTTACAACCTAAGTTACAAAACTAGGAGAGATCTTCAGCGCCCAGTGTGACAGCAAAGAGAAGAGAAATAAGGACACCTGCATTAGCACGTTCCACAGCATAGTCACGGTCACGTGAGCATGACCAGCAAAGTTCTAGGATAAGCAATGCCTCTTCTGCCACCTTGCTCCTCACGGGACAGGGTCCCATCAGATGTCTTCCGTGGCCCCCAGGTCTGTCCACTCAGCTCTCAGCCATCACTCAGTAGTGTATGAAGTTGAGGACTCATCCTCGGACCACCTGCCTCCACTTTCCACGGGGTCCCTGTCTCTCTTATGATAGCTCTTCTTTTCTTAACATTTATTTTTATGGAGGTAAAATAGACATACACAATCTACCATCTTTATCACTGTTCAGTGTACACGTTGGTGGTAATAAGTGCATTTGTATTCTTTCTTTTTCCCTTCAGGCCCCCTCGCCATCCCCTTCTCTGGTGACCCCCATTCTACTCTCTACCTCCATGAGATCCGCTTCTTCAGCTCCCACATAGGAGTGAAGAGCCTATGACAGTTATCTTTTTGTGCCTGGCTCATTTCACATAAAATAATGTCCTCCAGATCCATCCATGTTGCTGCCAATAACAAGATTTCATCCTTTTTATGTCTGAATAGTACTCCATTCTGCATATAAACCACATTGTCTTTATCCATCCATCAACCGATGGACCCTTAGGTTGTTTCCATATCTTTGCTATTGTGACTAGTGTTGCAATAAACATGAGAGTGCAGCTATCTCTTTGACATTCTGGTTTCTTTTCTTTGGGGTACATACCCAGCAGTGGGATTGCGGGATCCTATATGTCTATTTTCAGTTTTTTGAGAAACCTCCATGCTGTTCTCCATAGTGGTTGTACTAATTTACCTTCCCACCAACAGTGCACGAGAGAGAACGAGGGTTCCCTTTCCTTCACATTCTCGCCATGGCAGCTCCTCTAAGGACACACAGGCCTCTATTGTTCTTACCATTTTCATCTGATCAAAACCTGCATGCAGGCAGGTAGCTGGATAGGCCTCATAAATGAGTCCCCATTAATGCTAAGATGACTGACAGCCGCACATCTCACTGACAGAGTCTCACCCTCATAGAGCACTAAAGAATCCCCTGGTCAGGGCCCCTCATCATGCAGAGGAGAAAACTGAAGGCCAGGGGAGGGACTGACCTGCTAGGAAATGGTGGGCATGAGGCCAGAGCCCAGATCTCCTACCCTGGGCCCCTTACCCTCTCCCTTACCCTCCCTCTCCCAGAGGGAGCTCATGCAGTGAACCATGATCACTCCACTGCACTCCAGCCTGGGTGACGGAGCAAGATCCTGCCTCAAAAATGGAAAGAAGGAAGATCAGAAGAAAGGAAAGAGATTAACAGGAAAGAAAGATAGAGAAGAAAGAAAGAAAGAAAGAGGGAGGAAGGAAGGAAAGAAGGAAGGAAGGGAGGAAGGAAGGAAGGAAGGAAGGAAGGAAGGAAGGAAGGAAGGAGAAAGCAAGCAAGCAAGAAAAAGAAAGAAAGAAAGAGAAAGAAAGGAAGAGAAGAAGGGAGGAAGGGAGGAAGGGAGAAAGAGAGAAAGAAGGGAAGGAAGGAAGGAAGGAAAGAAAAGAAAGAAAGAAAGAAAGAGAGAAAGAAAGAAAGAAACAGAGAGAGAAAGAGAGAGGGAGGGAGGAAGGAAGGAGAAAGAAGAAAGAAATCCTTTATAAGACTGGGAAGACTTAGAGAGACTTGGGAAGTCCACCAGAATTGGACACTACAAGGGACAACAAGATTTGTCCCTGAATGTTTCAGGAATATCAAATGAAAAAAAAACAAACAATTTTTTGAGCAGCCACTATGTGCCAGACATTGATCTAAGTATTGAAGACAAGGGTCAGAGGCGTGGCTCACAGCTTTCAGTGGCTTAAGGAGCAAAAGTGAGAGAAAGGAGAGAGAGAGAGAGAGAGAGGGAGAGGGAGAGGGAGAGAGAATATATTAAAATAGGCACATTCATTCAAATAGCTTTATGCCAAAACCAATTTGGGATTTTTGTTTAACGTTTGGACCAATTGCCTTGACATCCTGCAGATACACCAAGCAGGCTGTTATTCTCCATGTTTGAAGACATTTCATTTTCAAGGTCTTCTTTAGAAGAGTCAAAGTGCCCGTCATTTTGATGAGGAATTGGTTCACGTTTTTTGTTATTTGCTGGAGTGAAGGGTGGTGCCTCTCCCCAGCCCTTCCATACATGGAAACCAGGGGATAGTCATCTATTTCTGAACTACACCCAGATGCCTCTTTCCTCTCTTGATTAGGGTGAGCAGGTTAATCCTGTCCCATAGCAAACCTCTGCTCTACTGTATCTTCCCACCTGCCTGATTTCGGCCAGCACCAAACTTGGACGTCACACCTGAACTTGGGCAGCACCTAGATCAAAGCCAGAATGATGCTAAGCAGTGCAGAAAGGCCTGGATTGGAAGCCCAGCCCAAGACCTGGGGCAGTTGTCTGCTGCTACACAAAAGTCATAAACACAAACTGTGCATTCCACAATACCCACAGTTTTTGTTCATCTTCTCCATTGGAACATGAAGATTCTCAGGGAAATCTGAATTGTATGACTCTCTAAAGGGCACAGACAAAGCCTGAATTGAAAAACTTGTGACAAATCTATGGTCACTCCTCTACAGCAAAAGCACTCCCTCTATGCGGTGAGGACAGCCACCCAGCATACACATACAGGGACAACTCATCCTACATCCTGTGCACTTTACACCCATACACAGGAATAGTATCAGATGCCCCTGGAAACCAACTGTTTATTAGCCATATTTTCTGCATTTGTCATTTCTGCTCTAACACAATGATGTATGAAGCGTGACATCCATGTGTCCCCAGGCAATCAGCATTAATTTTTGATATGGTTTGGCTGTGTCCCCACCCAAATCTCATCTTGATTTGTAGCTCCCGTAATCTCCGCGTGTTGTGGGAAGGAACTGGTAGGAGGTAATTGAAACATGGGGTGGGTTTTCCCATGCAATTCTCATGATAGTAAGTCTCACAAGATCTGACCGTTTTATAAAGGGGAGTTCCCCTGCACATGCACTCTTTGCCTGCCGCCATGTAAGATGTGACTTTGCTCCTCCTTCACCTTCTGCCATGATTGTGAGGCCTCCCCAGCCATGTAGAACTGTGAGTCCATTAAACTTCTTTTTCCACCGGGCACAGTGGCTCATGCCTGTAATCCCAGCACTTTGGGAGGCCAAGGCAGGTGGATCACGAGGTCAGGAGATCAAGGCCATCCCAGCTAACACAGTGAAATCCTGTCTCTACTAAATATTCAAAAAATTAGCCAGGCGTGGTGGTGGGCACCTGTAGTCCCAGCTACTCGGGAGGCTGAGGCAGGAGAATGGCGTGAACCCAGGGGGCGGAGGTTGCAGTGAGCAGAGATCACGCCACTGCACTCTAGCCTGGGCGACAGAGTGAGACTCCAACTCAAAAAAAAAAAAAAAAAAACTTCTTTTTCTTTATAAATTACCCAGTCTCTGGTATTTCTTCATAGCAGTATGAAATGAATGAATACAATTTTATTAAGGGGTTTGGAGAAGTTTAATGTCTATTTATGACATGCATAACAGATGCTTCTTTTATCCAAAGCAGAAAAACAAAAAAACCTCATGATAATTCACTAGAAAATATTAAACATTAATAAACTATACTAATGGAAGAAAACATGCCTTACATGAAACACACGGCAAAGAATTTGATAATAGAACCGGGAAAGTGTGGCTGACAGAACCATCTCACCATCATCAGAAAGCTGACTCCAGTTCATCACTTTAGTTTTGTTGGGGCATTTGAACATCATGTGCTTTTTTTTTTTTAATAAAATATGTTATCTAAATTAAATCCGTACTGAGACTATATCGCCTGTAACGTCCGTGTGTCCCCTGCCCTTCTGCCTGAGGACCTTCGTTGAGTGATGAGATTTTACAGGTGCCAAAGTGAGTGTGCATCAGCACAGGCATTCCCGTGTGCCAAGGACAGCCGGGCTCTCTCAGCTCTGCTTGGTGGTTTTTGTTTTTTTTTTTGGACAGTGTCTCACTGTGTTGCCCAGGCTGCAGTGCAGTGCCATGATCTTGGCTCACTGCAGCCTGGATCTCCCAGGCTCAAATGATCCTCCCATCTCAGCCTCCCAAGTAGCTGGGACTACAGGCGGGAGCCACTGTGCCCAGCTAATTTTTAGATATTTTGTAGAGACGAGGCTCTCATTATGTTGCCCAGGCTGGTCTCAAACTCCTGGGCAAGGAGATATATTCTCAAACGATCCTCCTGCCTGGGCCTCCTAAAGTGTTGGGATTACAGGCGTGAGCCCCGGAGCACGGCCAGGTGCTTTTTTCACACCCACTCAGACTTCCTGGCTCTCCGGTGGGGAGCACCGCCGGAGCTGGCAGGCAGGTCAGGGGGCTGCAGGCGGCTGCAGGAAGGGTGCGCGGCCAGGCGGCTGGGGGCTGCTGAGGGCTGTTCCTCGGATCCTGAGCCCCTGGGGTCCTGGGTGGCCTCTCGGTGGGGCCTGCCCCGGGGCTGTCTGCCCAGCTTTTCGCCAGCGGAGGATGTCACCTCACTCTCATCCTCATCCGGAATCTTCGTGTGCCCTGACACCCTGGATGTACCCCTGGGGCTGCCAGCCCCCTCCCCTCCGGCGCGTGCACCCGGGGGCGCAGGTACCCCCTCTTCCTCCCGCCCACCCTCCTCGTCAGTCCAGCGTCCCTCGGCGTGGCCTGGGGCTCCGCTATGCTTCCGTATGGAAGGGCTCGTGGGGCGTCCCGGCCTCCTGCGCATCCGCCGCCGCAGGCTGCAGAGCAGGTCCCCGAGGCCCAGCAGGAAAGACAGCGCGCTGACCACCCAGAGGAACAGCATCAGCAGGGACTTCTCCGTGGGCCGCGACACGTAGCAGTCCACCACGCCCGTGCAGGGAGGGCGCGTGCAAGGGAACTTCTTCGGGGCCAGGAATCCAAAGAGAAAGTAGTGCAAGGCCCCGAAGGCTGCCTCCAGCAGGGTCCGGAGGAGGAGGTGGATGATGTAGCCGGCCGAGAAGTCGGGCACCTGGAGGCCGCCGCGCCCCCTGCATGGCCGCGGGCAGCGTCTCTGCCCGGAGGCCGGGTCCCGGGGGTCGGGGCAGCGGCGGGGGCCCAGCGCGGCGAGCGTGGCTCCTCGGTGCAGGACATAGACGCTGAAGACGGCGGAGGGGAGGAGGACGCACACGCCCTGGATCAGCCAGAACCGCAGGTGAGACACGGGGGAGAAGACGTCGTAGCAAACGTTGGCGCATCCCGGCTGCAGCGTGTTGCAGACAAACCTCTCCTGCTCGTCCTGGTAGACGGGTCGCCCTGCCAAGACAATCACCAGCATCCGCAGCAGCATCGTGAGGACGAACCAGAGCTTTCCTGGAAGAGAGGAAGCAGGCATGGCCTCATCACCCCGAATACACTGCCCTGAACAACAGCTTTAAAGTTTCTACTGGGGCTGAGATTGGGGAATTGAAACGTCAATAAGCATGTCTTTAGTTTTCTGTTTGTTTGTGTTGTCGTTGTTGTTGTTGGACACAGGGTCGTGCTATATTGCCCAGGCTGGTCTTGAACTCCTGGCCTCAAGTGCTCCTGCCGCCTTGGCCTCCTGAGTAGCTGGGATTACAGGTATGAGTCACCACACCTGTCAGCTTGTCTTTACTCACAGCAAGAGTATCAGGTAGTTCTTTTGACAAATATTTATTGAGCACTGAACATCCTTGTTTGTAAGATGCTTCAAGATGAGTATATTTTTAAAAAGGATTATATTAAAAGTGTTTTAATCTGTCTGCTAATTCAGACTTTTGGTAATGTCTCCTGGACTGATAGGTCCAGAAAGAAAGTTTGGCTGAGCAAATTAATGATTTAAATAAGATTTAAATTTTCTTCTTAGGAGAATAAGCCTTTTAAAAGAGGTTGGCTTATTTCTGTAACTGCCAATTCGAGCTGCTGATTTCAGTAAATCTTCTTACTTATGGCAACAGTCCAGGGATCTCTATTTAATCACAAGGCTTGTATTTAATGTTAGTCTATGGCCCTTGAAATTGAATTTCTTTATGAACATTCCATTTTTCCGATTTTTTAATCATTCAGAATTCCTCTTCCCCTTTTCCAGTTATTAGGAATGAATAAGGCTTGTCTTTCTTCAATGTATTGTGAATGAATGACACCAAGCTAGAAAACCGAAATAAACTGTCAAGCCCTGTTTTCATGGCACCGGCCAGCTGTCTCGAAACATGTTTAAAACTCAGCCAAAATAACTTGTGAATATTGTGTTTTGTGATGAAAGAAACATCGCCTGACATCAGAAAAACAAAACAAAAATAAATAAAGACAGTCAAACAAAGAATAATATCATTATGTGATGAGTCATTGAGTTGAACTTTTAACATCAAGTTGATTTTGTCTAAATCTACAAAATAATGAGCCAGAAAAGTATCAGCTGCATCTCTGGCATATATTCATCCTTTTCTGACCCCCATACCTCTCTGAAAATGTGAGTCATCTGCATTAAACAAAAATCTATTATTTTCTTTGTTAAAAAAATAAACTAAACTTGGGATTTGGTTTAAAGTGCACAAGAGAAATGGCTACCCCTTACAAATTAAGCTTCCGGGCCAGGTGTGGTAACTCACACCTGTAATCCTAGCACTTTGGGAAGCCGAGGCGGTTGGCTCACGAGGTCAGGAGATCGAGACCATCCTGGCTAACACGGTGAAACCCCGTCTCTATTAAAAACACAAAAAATTAGCCAGGCGTGGTGGCAGGCGCCTGTAGTCCCAGCTACTCGGGAGGCTGAGGCAGGAGAATCGCTTGAACCCGGGAGGCAGAGGTTGCAGTGAGCTGAGATCACATCACTGCACTCCAGCCTGGGTGACAGAGTGAGACTCTGTGTCCAAAAACAAAACAAAAAAAAATATTAAGCTTCCAGGATAAAGCCTAAAGGCATCACTTTCTCATTAACATTTGCTGTTCTGTTCCTTTTCCTGGTAATGTAGCCACACCAGGGTTGCACACAAACACCCCTCCACCTGCTTCGGTCTTCAGAGTCAGCACCCCGGTGTCAGCACAGGACGGTCTGTGAGAGAACAATGTCACACACAAGACTCCCTTCCATGATGGAGGAACCGCGGAACCATTCGAAGAAACTAGAAACCTCAGCTCTCTTTCCTTCAGAAAGGCACAGCTCTTTCTTTGGGGAGTGGGTGGACTTTCAGTGCCTGCACACTGAAAATGAGGAAATACCTGGACCCTTTAAGAAGGACTCAATTCCACCATGGCAATGGAAACAGAAACAGTGCAGGAGTTTGGAGACGGTCCCAATACTCACCCACCATGGTCACGTTGCAGTTTAGTGTGATGATGAGAAACCCTAGCAAGTCCAAGCCTTCCATGCTTCCAGAATGTCCCAGGCTCAGGCTGCAGGAGACACTGGAGGGCTGTGTTCTCCAAGGAGGTGGAAAAATCCTTGCCCAGATAAATGTCCTTTAACTACATAAGACTTAAAGGTGTGAGCTGCAGATAAGAAAGCAAAGGTTTCAGCCAGGAGTAGGAGGTGGGTTTTTCTGTCTCCAAGTTGAGTCGGCCCTAAGCCATTTGCTTCTGAGGCAAAACATTCCTGACAACTGCGGTGACCAGCAGAGCAAGCAGCAGTCATCTCTTATTGGGGGCTATTCTTACCCGCCTGGGATATTCCAGGCCTGTGGCAGCGCTCATATGTCCCCACCAGGACAGCCAGACGCTTCAGGATATAATAGCAGCAACTACTTTTAACCCAAGAAAGAAAACTTCTGCTAACTAGCCAAGTACATTTCTCTATTAAAAAGGCATTTGCTCTTTGAAAACATTTCCACAACTTCACTTGTGCAAGAAGACCTTAAAGTGTTCATGTTTTGTCTTCTCAATCAAGCATGAATCGCCATGCCACCATCACACGAACCCACAAGGATCTCGCCCTTATTCTGAACTCCTGTATCATTGGTGCAGGCAGAAATCTGTATCTCAGTTGGATGTCTCAACTTTAGACCATGACTTGGTAATTCTCCTGCTGCTTCCTGTGCAGTGAGTGACAGCTCTTTGCTTGGAGACAAAAGCCTGGGTGCAAAGCCCGGGGCAGCCCCCTACTCACTGGGGAAGTCATTGGATCCTTCCAGATAGCCTCATCTTGCAATAAGGAGAATCATGCCATTCCACTTGCCATTTGTGGGAGGCTTATGTGAAATGATGGCGTAGAATAAGAGCAACTGGTGTGAAGTGGGTGTACGACAACCCATATCCGTGGGATTTCAATCCCTAACTGGCCTCTACGACCTTCACAGATTACATCTTCCCTTTGTATCTCCCAGCCCCATCTAGCCTGAAGCTGTTCCCATTGAATCTACTTAATAAATGTCTGTTAAATTTGTCATGAAATATCACGGTCTGGACCTGCTGACATCAATCACAGTTGCATCAAAATCCTGTCGCTGCAGCCACCTTCATATCTGGGAAGAACCCATCCTGCAGGGTTGGGGATCTATGATCAGGGTGGAAATTGTAAACTTTAAAAGGAATGATTTCAATTTTCCATGAAAGCTATTCTTTATATCCCCATCTTTTCTTCATTTCTGATCTATTCTTGACTTTGGTAATATCCCTAGAAAGATTCCCAGAAGAGTGCAACAAAGCTACTTTCATCTTTACTCACATGACACGCTCCCATCCACGGAAAACGTTTTGACCCCCTTGAAAGGAACAGTGGTTTTGCTATATTTTAGTCAAATGCTTCGACATGAGCAAGGAAATTTGAGAAATTGTAGTTAAGTAAAAATATTGAAATAGTCACAGGGTGTAAATATAAAATAAAGGAGAATTTGTCTCCTAATAGACTGCTCATGGTATTGGCTTTTAAAAAAAAAAATGAAATATCAGGAAAGCAATTACTGAATCTTGCTGTGTGATAGAAATAGCCTGTCCCAAATGCGGAATAAATTAGCCCTGCATGACTATGAGCAAATCACTGCAGCTTTTCATGCTTCGGTTTTCTCATCAGTGAAGCAGAAAAAAAGAACGTGTTCTTCACCCACTCACAGTGACTGTGATATGCAAAATGTGACCAGAGATGTGAAAATGATTTTGAAATGTAAAGAATGACCCAGTGTCAGTGACAGGCGCTTCTCAGGGTCGGCTCCTCTGGTCCCACCCTTCAGGGCATCTTCTGAGCAGCCCATGCCCACCCACCTCCCTTCTCATCCTGGTCACCTTTGCTCTTCCTCCTTGAAGTCTACCCCATCCCCATTCCTTGTCTTTTTTCTCTTTGTCTTTTTTTCCTCTCTCCTGCTAGGTGACATTTTGCTTTACTTGGAAATCTAACTCTGGCCAGGCGCAGTGGCTCACGCCTGTAAATCCCAGCACTTTGGGAGGCTGAGGCGGGTGGATCACCTGAGGTCAGGAGTTCAAGACTAGCCTGGCCAACATGGCGAAAACCCATCTCTACTAAAAATACAAAAATTAGCCGGGCGTGGTGGCAGATGCCTGTAGTCCCAGCTACTTGGGAGGCTGAGTCAGGAGAATCACTTGAACCCAGGAGGCGAAGGTTGCAGTGAGCCCAGATTGCGCCACTGTACTCCAGCCTGGGTGACAGAGCAAGACTCTGTCTCAAAAAAGAAAAGAAATCCTAACTCCAGTGGCTACCTGAAGCTAGCTGGAGGTAAGGGAAGCAGAGAAGGTGGAGGCGTCTGGGCATCAACTCCCAACTCTTTATAAGAGCATGCCAGCACTGATGGGAAGGTTTCTGTATGTGTCTGTGGAGTAGAGAGAAGATGTGGGGAGTACTGTGTTCAACCCATGGCCAAAGAAACCAGCTGGGAGTCGGGCTGAAGTGTACAAGATGCCAAGCTGGGATAGTTCACTAAACACAAGTGGTGAGCATGGGCCCTGTGGCTCACATCTGTAATCCCAGCACTTTGAGAGGCTGAGGATGGAGGATCACTTGAGGCCGGAAGTTCAAGTGATCAGCCTGGGCAACATAGGGAGCCTCATCTCTACAAAAATGTTTTTAAGTTAACCAAGTGTTGGCATGCTTGTAATCCCAGCTACTCAGGAGGCTGAGGTGGGAGGATCACTTGAGCCCAGGAGGTCGAGGCTGCAGTGAGCCATGATCATGCCACTGCACTCTACCTTGGGTCTCAAAGCAAGACCCTGTATCTAGAAAAAAGAAAAAAAAAGTGTTAGCAAAAAGGAAAGAGAACAATAGCGTTACATGGCATTCAGCCTTGGCCTCACCTCTCTCTAGTGTAGTGACTTTGGCAAATTATTTAGGCCTCAGTTTTACCATCTATAAACTGGGGTAATGATACTAAACGTACAGGGTTGAGAATTAGGGTTCATTTAAATAAGGTTCTAGCCATTATCTGCCCGGTAAGATGCTCTCAAAATATGATGAGTTCAGTCAATCCTCATTATTCATAGTAGCTATGTTTTATAAAGTTACCACCAGCACTGCAATAGTGAATACTAGGGGCTCCTTGGGGAAATAACACGGTTAGGTGACAACACTTTCACCAACCAATTAACACATTGCCTTCTTTTATGCGTGTTTCTGTTCAAATAAACCTTATTTAATATATATTAAACGTATATTAACCCATTCACATTAAATCATGGCCCACAGCACTATCACTCACATCTGAACGAAACCCATCTAACACATGTACTTTCTCTGCGAGCCCTGGCATAGCCCCCCTGCACTCAGAAGAACCAGCCAGCACTCGTGCAGTGCTGTGCTTGGGACCATTTTATTTTATTATTAAAAAAAATTTTTTTTAGAGACAGGGTCTTGCTCTGTCACCCAAGCTGGAGTGCAGTGACATGATCATAGCTTAGCTCACTGCAGCCTGGAACTCCTGGGCTCAAGCCATCCTCTGGCCTCAGCCTCCTGAGTAGCTGGGACTGCAGGGTTGCATCACCAAGCCTGGTTAATTTTTTAGTTTTTTGTAGAGATGGGGGTGTTGCTACATTGCCCAGTCTGGTCTCGAACTCCTGGCCTCAGGCAATCCTCCTGCCTCAGCCTCCCAAAGTGCTGAGACCACAGGTATTTGCCACTAAACCCATTGGGGGCCACTTTAAATGGCAAAATCACCAACCAAAAGCACAAGAATGCAACAAACATGGCACTAACCAGACCTTGGGAGAAAGTACCCATTGACATTGTGAAAGCAGAAACAAGAAGGCAGGGCAGCCCCTGCTTCCACCCCAGCTGAGAGCTCATGTGTCAGGCAACACACATTTCCCACCACTCTGCATGTGTCCACGAATGGTGGAGAAAGTCTTATGAGTATTGGTTTGGGGATTATGAATAAATTTTAGCAAGTAGATGAACTTGCAAATAAGAAATCTGTGAATATGAGGACTGACTGCACTTAATAGAAGGATCAACTAGCAAGAAGAGCAGCTGAGTCCCAGGAAGGGCCAATTCAGAAGAGAAACGGGTCCCTGGGAACCCCAGGGACTCAGAGTCACAAAAATTGGAGGAGGATCCAGGCTCCAGACCCCACCCTCTTACTCCTGCTTCACTAAGAACACCTCCGCTACTGTCTGTGTTGTCTTTTATGCTTTGGCCAAGACTCCCCTTGGATAAAGGGTTCTGCATCTAAAAAGGAATGTTGAAAAAGAGATGGTCTGTGAGAATTATTATGAGACGCAGCTTGATATCAAGGTTAAGGACAGAGGCTCTGCAGTCTGACCTCCTGGATTAAAACTTCAGCTTCTTGACTGTGTGATTGTGGGGAGTCACTTAACTCAGTGTCTTCACTGTAGAACCACGGTTCCCTACCCCCTAGAAGGATGGCAAGGAAAATGCCTAAAGGCTAGAGAAAGGTGCCTCACCAATAATGCACACCCAATCACTGGCTTTTCATTTTTATTACCTGCCAAGAATTATGTACCAGCGAAGATGCAGGAGGCTTGGAGTGACTTTTTCTCGATGATGGGTGCTCCAGGACTGGTGGGAAAAGGGCTCCCAGGGAAATAGAGTTCACTTTCTGGAGGGCTAGGAAATGATAGTAACTGTTTTGTTTTGTTGTGTGTGTGTGTGTGTGTGTGTGTTTAAGGAATCATTTATCTGATTTGAGAAATATATGTTTTCATTGTTATCAAGATGTAAATGACTTTTCCAGGACTGTAGACAGAAAGCAAATACTTAGCAGCTGCACCAACACAACAGTTTAATCATGCCTACAGTTGCATCTCACCTGCATATGCAAATCTACCCCAAAAATAGATTATACTACTTTCCTGTCAATCTAGTTTCCCACTGGCACAGGTACTGTAGGGTGAACCAGGTCAGTGCCATCCCACCCCAGCCACACTCACAGACTCCCCCTCACAAGACTTAGAGCTAAAAATTAACCACTGGTACAAGGAAGAAATTTTCTATTTTCTTCAGCTGAGCCTTTTCCTGCTCTTAAAGTCCCCAAACTGTCATTCTTGGACTGCATTTTCAATTCCAGTTCAACTCAACTGCACAGCTCCCCAATGTCTTCTCTCTACCAAGACAGCATTCACAGTGCCCCCTGGAGTTTGTTTTTTGAGGCAATTGGGCTAGTTCTTCTACGCAGAGAGACATAGCTTCTCTCCTAAGGGAGGAAAAGAACTTCCAGGCACTGTTCCCACCTCCGACAGTCCTAAGAGCTTCCAACAGGCACTGAACGGACACAGATTCATTCTCTCAATCATACCAAAATGATGCCTCCTCCCCAAGCCACAGGAGGGCATGCTGGCCAAAGAAGACCCCAGAGGAAAGTGCTGAACTAAACAACTGCCTATTAGATGCAGGCAGGTCAGATGAGGCTGCAGGTTGATAGACATCTCACTTGTGAGGTGTGCATCAATGCGCTAAATCACATTCCCCAAGGCAGCAAAGACAGGCCCCAGTGGGGAACGCATACACCCCCAAAATTGCACTTTCCACAGGCTCACGGACCCAAGCATCTTTAGAAATGGAAGTCATCTTAAAATATACTTAGTCACCTTCCCAACTTTCAGGTGAAATTAAGATGTGACCAAGACCATCCAGCCTTAGTACAGAGCTTAAATGATATTTGCTATCCCTGCCTTTTGATCTGTAGCACATCAAAAGCACACACAAAAAATTCAACTGTCCTGAATGTTAAGAAATACAATTATCTGGATAGCCCAATGTTAGCCCTTCAAGTGTTTGAAGTTGTATTATTTTAACTTTTCCATGGAATTTTTTCTAAGGCACCCTTCAGAAACTGAGCAGAGGCTGGGTGCGGTGGCTCACACCTTGAATCCCAGCACATTTGGAAGCCAAGGCAGGTGGATTTCTTGAGCCCAGGAGTTCTAGACCAGCCTGGCCAACATGGAGAAACTTCATCTCTACTAAAAATAGTAAAATTAGCCAGGCGTGGTGGTGTGTGCCTGTAGTCCCAACTACTTGGGAGGCTGAGGTAGGAGGATCACTTGAGCCTGGGAGGCGGAGGTTGCAGTGAGCTGAGATCACACCAGGCCACTGCAGTCCAGCCTGGGCCACAGAGCAAGACCCTGTCTCAAAAAAAAAAAAAAAAAAGGAAAGAAAAGGAAAAGAAACTGAGCAGAAAAATCAGGAGAATTGAGTTTTCTTTGTGAAGAAAGCAAAGGACTCTACCATTGCTCACAGGTTCTGAGCAATATGTCAGGACACCCTTCATGTGATACCAGCTGAAATCAAATCCAACACGTGTTCTCACCATCCAGGCAGGAAGGAATCATCCTCTTCCTTGTCATTGCTTCTAACAATGACCTTTGACTTACTGATGCCTTTCAAAACATTACCAATAGTATCATGAACACAGTTAGTACCATAAATGTTCCGTGAGCACCTGCTGTGTCTTCAGCACTGTTCTTGGCACTAGGGAAATGGCAGAGAATGAAGTATAAAAATTCCTGCCCTCACTGAACTTACATCCTGGTGGGAAGAACTGACAAAGAACAAGATAAACATCTTCAGCAAAATTGACTGTTAGTCAGTAAAAAGTTCTAAGGGGGGGTAGTGGATGCCAAGGTTTAATGGGGTAGCCAGTGTCCTAAGAAGAATACATTTGAGTAAAGACAGAAGCCGGTGAAGGGGCAGCCATGTGGATGTTATGACCATGAGCCCTCCCTGATGAATTCCTGCTCTCTTTTCTAATTCACTTGGACCTGTGGCTGCGTGGCACATTTTGAAAGTTACTAAAATGTCCTAAAATTCTGTATAGCGTAGGCACATGGGCCAAGTTACCTCCTGCAGCCTGTCTGTAACTCCTGTCACCTGTCCCTCGCAAGCTAAAGTGACACTACCCAGCAGGGACCTGGTGGAAGCATTCCCAGGTGTCGTTTTCTCTCCAACACACAGGTGTCCAGCAGGGGTCTCTGCACTGGCCACAAACACACCTGTTCCTTTCACGGATGGGAATTTTCATTTTTAGAGTCAAATCAATGAAAAAAGTACTCATCAAGCAGTCACTGGTAGTCAAAGAAGTAATTAGGAGGAAAACAGCGCAAGTTCAAGGGTAGAGCACCTGGGTTCAGTTCTGGTTCCAATCGCTGACCAGTGTTTGACCTTGAGCAAATATTAGGTTGACACAGAAGTAATTGTGGTTTTTGCCATTAATCATGATGTTGCCCAGGCCGGTCTTGAACTCGTGGCCTCAAATGATCCTCCTGCTTCAGTCTCCCAAAGCACTGAGATTCCAGGTGTGAGCCACCTCACCTGGCCACAAGTTCTCTCTCTGGGTGAGTGACACCAAGATCTATCTCACCCAAGCAGAAAACTAGTACTCAGTCTCCGTGAAATATGTTTTAAAATTTCACTGCTTAAAGCTCTTCAGTGGCTCCTCACTGATGGTGCCAAACAGAGCTTGCCTGGCCCTATGAGCCCTGGACTCTGCTTGCCTCTCGGGCCTCAACCTTCGCTCCCCCCGACCCTGCAATGGCACTGACCCTCTTGCACGGCCTCTGATCTCTGCTGCCTCTGAGACCTGCCACAGCCCTTTCCTCTCTCTGACTGGCTCCCAGGGATTTCTATCTCCTTTGCCCAAGACTAGGTTGGGTGTCCTCCTCTTGCAGTGCTCATTATGACAAGAAGCACATGCATTGTCAGAGCAATGCCTGCCCTGCCCAGCCTCTCTGCCCTGCCACCCCTAGCCCAAGACCATGTGAGGCTCTAGTCCTCCTCCCTGGCCAAGATCTGCCTTTGCACTCACTGCCCCTCAGCTGGAAGTCAGCTCCACTTCATCAAGAGTAGAGAGAATACGCTGGGAAGACGTCGGGCCAGTCTCAGTCCCCCACAGATCCTGAATCTTTTTCACTCGGTTGTGAAACAGGGGTAATCAAAGCTCCTACTTCTCAGGGTTGTAAGAGAATGAAATGAACTAACAAGTGTAAACTGCCTGGTGCAGCAGAAACATCTGATAAACAGTAGGAAGAATTTGGTTTGCTTCTTATGTTTCTTTTTTTTTTTTTTTTTTCTGAGACAGAGTCTCACTCTGTCACCAGGCTGGAGTGCAGTGGCGCGATCTCGGCTCACTGCAACCTCCACCTCCCAGGTTCAAGCAATTCTCCTGCCTCAGCCTCCCGAGTAGCTGGGACTACAGGCACATGCCACCACTCCCAGCTAATTTTTTTATTTTTAGTAGAGATGGCATTTCACCATGTTGGCCAGGATGGTCTCGATCTCTTGACCTCGTGATCTGCCTGCCTCGGCCTCCCAAAGTGCTGGGATTACAGGTGTGAGCCACCACGGCCAGCCTTCTTCTTGTCTTTCATATTTCTTTCACATGGTCCATTTTTTTGCGTACAGGGCTGGCCTTTTTTAGCATGGCCGACCAACCGGAGTGGTTCTTGCTCTTTGCTCAGTGAATGACGCAGTCACAATACACCAGAGGCTATTTCTCACGTCTCAAGCCCTTCCTGACTCAGTGTTCCCTGGGATGGGATGTTCACCATCGCCATTCTGTCCTGACCTCTCTGTGTCCACAGCCCTTTCCAAAGCCTAGGGCTCCCGATGGCTAGACATTTGTCCAAATCTTAATTATCTGCAAGAGTGTGTTGCACTATTTCTCTGATGGAACAGATTCCATGACCCGCTGAGGCCTTCCAAGAGCACAGCTCCCCAGCAATCAGTGGCAGCATCCCTGAATGGAGGGTGCTTGTCCCATGAATGCTGACACCCACAGGCAACGCACTGCCAGCCGGAGTTCGTCTGTGCTTTGCAACCAGCATTTCACAAATGGCAGCACTGCGTGTTTGCAGGGAGGTCCTCTCTGTTTGGAAGCAGTGCAGGCTTTGCTTTTGCAAAATTTTAAGTTATCGTGTTTTTTTCTCTTTGATGTATATACCATTGAAGAAGCTAATCTTTTTAAACTGACACATCATAACTGTACACAGTTATGAGTACAGTGTGATGTTCCAATACATGTGTAGACTGTGTGATGATCAAATTGGGATAATTAGCATATCCAGCATCTCAAATAGTTATCATTTCTTTGTGACGGGAACATTCAAAATCCTCTCCTCTAGCTATTTTGAAATACAGAACACATTATTGTTAACTATGTCACCCCACTATGTGACAGCACACAAGGACTTATTAAGAAAGCTTTCTTCTTACATTCTCTTTTTCTAAGTAGTAAAAGTAGATGGAGGAGGCTGGGCCCGATGGCTCACACCTGTAATCCCAGCACTTTGGGAGGCCGAGGCAGTCAGATCACCTGAGGTCAGGAGTTCGAGACCAGCCTGGCCAACATGGTGAAACCCCATCTCTATGAAAAATATGAAAATTAGCTGGGCATGGTGGTGCGCGCCTGTAATCCCAGCTACTTGGGAGGCTGAGGCAGGAGAATCATCTGAACCTGGGAGGTGGAGGTTGCAGTGAGCCAAGATCATGCCACTGTGCTCCAGCCTGGGTGACAGAGTGAGACTCTTTCTCAAAAAAAAAAAAAAAGTAAATGATTGTTTTGCTTCCCTTCTGGAAGCAGGCAGCTTAGGGACCCTGGGTAGGGCCTCCTGCCTCAACACACCTATGCCTTTTGTCTAACATCGAATATTAAATACTTGAGGTCTTCTGGCTTTTAAGGGTGATAACAATTAAAATCTCTCTGGAAGAGGCAACTCACTACGTCTTATCAGTCATGTTCACTATGGTGTGGGTTAGAAACACCGCTCCTGGAAGCAGGCCTTTCTGTGAAGGTAGGGCCTGGGGTGGAGAAGGGGGCCAATGGGATGGCATGGATATTTTCCCATGCTGCAGAGCTCCAGCATCACACAGAGCAAGGCCAAATTCAGGATTAGTGAGTCCTCATATCGACCTCCTGTTCCTTTTTATGTTTTAGACAATAACTGAAAGAAGGAAGGAAAGGGAAAGAAAGAAAGAGAGAGGAAGGAAGGGAGGGAGGGAGGGAGGGAAGGAAGGAAGGAAGGAAGGAAGGAAGGGGGGGGGGAAGGGAGGGAGGGAAGGAAGGAAGGAAGGAAAGAAGGAAGGAAGCAGGGAGGGAGGGAGGAAGGGAGAAAAGAGGAGAGGAAGGAAGAGAAGAGAGGAAGGGAGGGGAGGGAACAGAGATGCAGGCAGCTGTGATCATGGTGACTTCAGCATCAGATGATTAGTCTTGTTAAGAGAGAGCAACTAGTCCACGTTTTCCCTCTGTGTGTTCTCTTTGTTCTCTGCCATGAAATATTAGTAGAGGGAATGAAGGAATTCAATCTATTTTAAAACTCACAACTGTTAGCTGCCAACCCTCCAAACATTCACAGCCACTTTGATTCAGGACGAGGTTTGTTCCAAATGCGGATATATTCAGAAGGGCCAGACAGTAGTGTCTTGAGGCACAGGCGACAGCTAATTTATCTCTGAGCTAATGTCTCACCCTGTGGGACAATTTGTTTTGTTTGGTTTGGTTTTGTTTTTTAGAGACAGGGTCTTCCTCTGCCGCCTATCATCACTCAGGCTGGAGTGCAGTAGCCCAATCACAGCTCACTGCAGCCTCAAGCTCCTGAGCTGAAGCAATCTGCCTGCCTTAGCCTGAGTAGCTGGGACCACAGGCACACACACCACCATGCCTTGCTAATTTACTTATTTATTTTTGTAGAATAGGGGTGTCACTATGTTACCCAGGCTGGTCATGAACTCCTGGCCTCAAGCGATCCTCCTTCTTTGGCCTCCCAGAGTGCTGGGATTACAGGCGTGAGCTGCACCAGCAATTTGAAAGACAGGTGATCTCGGGAGGTCTTTTTAATTCAAATTTTCTCTTAAGGAACATAAATGAAAGGAAGGTAGGGTACATTCCATTTTGTTTGCTGCAATGCAGTGGCTACAGCCTGGATCTCCACGGAAACCAGCAATGCAATTACCAAGCTCTATTTCCAGATGAAAGCAAAGACAAACAACAAAGTAGGAAAATTAAGTATGAGACAAACGGACGACAGCTTCAAATCGACTGGGTGAAGGGACAGAGTTGGATCTGGTGGCACCACTGTCGTAAGGATCACTTTTATACCCATGAGTGTGATCTGGGTCCCCCGTGAGCCATCAACCCTGGTGGGTGCACATGCACTTCACTTCTGTATTCGATGGTCAAGGCCACCCAGCCAGTGAGGGGGAGAAACTGGGCCTGACATGGATGCTCCCCACCCCATATGCCACAGAAGTGTGACGTCCTCAGCCTAAAGAGGACTCATTCTGCGAGGCCGCTACAGGAGAAAATGGAAGGAGCCTTTTGCTTTTGCTTTTCTGTTGTTCTGTTTTTCACTTCCCTAAAGGAAGGAATGAGAGTTTATTCTTGAGTGTTTCTGAAAAGGAATGAGAGAGGCCTTCAACGATAACACACCGAGCATCTGCAGTGTGCCTGACGTGTCGGGACTGCGAACAGGTGAGTAAGACGCAGGCTTTCCGCTGTAGGAGAGGGAGGCAGTTGAGTGTACGTCCAACAGCAAGAACGGTGACCAGCTTCCCAGGTCCCCAGAGGCAGAAGACATGGCCACATAACAATAGTGAATAGTAAGGTCTATAATAGAGTAGGAAGAGAGCAAGAAGGAGACAACTCAGGCTGTTTTCCTTCTTGAAGTATTAGAGCTTAGCCTTACAAAGGTTGAGGGAGCTGCTTAGTCATCCCTGCTAGTCCAAGTGTCTACATGCCTCCCACCCTAGGGTCTGCCGGAACCCATGGAATTGGAAATCTAGTGGAAACTCATTGTTTACATTACAGAAGACCTCCTTTGGGGTTCCAGTTAGGCTTGTCCCGCAGTGGCCATCCCGTTTTCTACCCATTCTCCTAGCAAGTGGTGAGCTATGAGTGCACTCACACTATGAAGAATAGTATTTGCATTACACACACACTCCTGTGGATGAGGTAAGTTAGAGAGAAGAAAATAAGTCTCTGAGATTTCACAACTGCCTAACACCACGCAGGCTGTAGGTGACAAGGCTGGGATTCTATCCCAATTGATTTGACTCCGAAGTCCATATTCTTTCCACTTGACACAAAGATAGAAGCCACTGGGAGACCCAGGGAGAGCTTCATGGAGAAGCTCTCATTGTCAGGCAAGACTATAAGAGACAATCTTTGAGAAGTTGCTTCTCCTTTCTGGAACAAGCTAAGATCTACAGCAGGCATGCTGGCAAGCAGCTTCAATCTTTCTTGGAAAGAGCTGGCATAAGAAAACTTGACAGATGATTAAAAGGCAACACAGAGCCCTTCTTGTTAGCTCAGTTTGGGTTTATGAAAAGGCTGTTAGGGTAATCCATTCTAATCCCAACACTACCTCAGGCAATTTCCCTGGGAAATGGGACTGAATTTTAAAAGATTAAATGTGTGTCTATAAAGCAGATATAGAAATGACTTTCCCAAGGGGTGGCTCCTCTCTCATCCTAAGTGAGGCTTTGCTGGCTTAACTATAACGAGTGTGAATCATCCTGGACACTAATCCTTTTCCTCTTTCAAGATGTATTCTTCATAATGTGAGGGCACTCATAGCTCACTACTTGCCTGAAGAATGGTAGAAAGTGGGGTGGCAGCTGTGGTATAAGCCTAACTGGAACCCCAAAGGAGATCCCTAGTCCCATGGCTTCTGTAATGTTAACAATGAGTCTCCACTAGATTTCCAATTCTGTGGGCTCTGGTGGACCCTAGGAGGGTCTTATGTAGACACTTGAACATAGCAGGGATGACTAAGCAGCTACTTCAAACTTTGTAAGGCTAAGCACTAATACTTCAAGATGGAAAACAGCCAACAAGAGCTTAATGATTTATTGGATTCAAAAATGGAGAGGCAAACATTTAAGGAAAATACAACATGATGCATGTCTTTTAATCTTTTAATCTCTGTGCGTGTGTTCTGTATTTCAACCCTATTTGAGTTTAAGACCAACGTCAAATCTGTTAAAGTGTTTTCCTGTCACCTAGGTTAATGCCCAAAGATAGCGTACTTAATAAATTTATGTTGATAAAAATGACCTTGCAAATATCTGTGTGGAATTTTTCTTTTTAATTTAAAACAGTAGATACAGATGTTATTTCCTGATTGGCTGGTTTTATGTATTTTGAAGTTTTGTTGTCAGGTGCATACATATTAAGATTTGCATGTCTTCTTGATGAATTGACCTTTTTATCATTATGAAATGTCCCTCTTCATCTCTAGTAATATTTCTTATCCTGAAGTATATTTTTCTGAATCAATGTAATGATTCTACTCATTATATTTGTTTTCTTTTAAATCCTTTACCATATTTAGAATAACTGGTCTAAAGTTCCTCATCTGTAAATACCATCATCTGGATCTATTCTTTCTGAATCTATTTATACTGACTGATTTCTTTCCTTATTATGGGTCACATTTTCTTGTTTCTTAATCTGTCTAGTTATTTTTATTGGATGCTGGACATTATATGTGTTATGTTGTTGAATGTCTTGATTTTCTCTTCCTTTAAACAGTGTTAAATTTTGGTTTGGCAGACAGTTAAGTTGTTTGTGTATTAGCTTGGTCTTTCTCAGGCTAATTTTAAGCTTTGTTAAAATGGGTCTAATTTAGCCCTACTATCAGGGTTTTATATTTCTTGAGTCTTGACTGAATTTCTCAGGTGTTTAAGATCTCCCAACTGTAGCTAGTCAGAACTTAAATGTCTCCTTGCCCTGTGTAAGACTTAGAATTGTTCAGCTTAAAGCTTCCATCCAATGCTGTTCATTTCCTGAGCTTAGAAAGTTCCACGCTTTGCATGCACAGTTTAGTATTCAGCCCAAGACTCAAGAGGACTTCGATGTAGATTTCTGGAGTTCTGCATAGCTTCCTCCTCTCTGTGTCTCACCCTATACACCTCAGCTGTGCCAACCTCCCTAATCTCTGATCTGTGGCTTCTCAACTCAGTGAGACCCCTATGCCCTACCTGGATGCTTCCTGGGTGCCATTCAAAAAGTGCCTCCAGGTAAAAGCTCAAACTATCATAGGACTTACTTCATTTCTTTCCATTCTGTCAGAGAGCATGATCCTTTGCTGCCTGTTTTCAATAGCTGAACATTATTGCTTCCCATATTTTGTCTAGTGTTTTAAGTTATTTACAGTGGGATGTCTAGTCCAGTACTATTTATTCTATCTTGGCCATGAGCAGAAACTTCTGCCTGATCATCTGCATCAAGCTTGATCCCAATTTACCTTTACCCTGGGGATGCAGAGATATAGTAAGGTACTTCCTCCCATGAATCTGTAATCTGTCTTTGCTATATGAAGATGTGTGCTTGTCTCTCTGCAAGCAACCTGAAATAAAATATTCTAACCAGGCCATGAAAATGATAAAGTCAACCTGGGCATGATCATGTATGGGGCAGACTGTGTACCCTTAGGAAAGAAACAAAAATGAAAAGCAAGAGAAAGGAAGAGCTGGAAAACCAAGGAGAAGAGAAGGAAGAAGAAAAAAAAAATCACAAAAAGAATAATGTCATGGTCTGAATGTTTATGTGCTCCCCAAATCCATATGTTGAAATCCTAACCCCCAAGGTGATGTGATATGAGGAGACGGGGTCTTTGGGAGGTGATCAGGTCATGAGGGTGGGGCACTTATGAATGGGATTGGTGCCCTTATCTAAGAAGCTCTGGAGATCTGCCCTGCCTCTTCTACCATGTGAGGACACAGCAAGAAGTTGCTGGGTCTAGGAACCATGAAACACCTTCACCAGACACTGAATCTGCTGATGCTTTGAGTTTGGACTTCCCAGCCCCCAGAACTGTGAGAAGTAAATTTCTGTTGCTTATAAGTCACCCAGTTCATGGTATTTATTAAATAGCAGGCTGAATGAACTAGGACAAAGAACAGACATGGAAAATGAACTAGAATTTTAACTCTCCATGACTTAAGTTTTACAAAAGAATAAGACTGTGCTTCCAGCCGTGTGGCTCTCCAGAAATGCTGTGGGCGTTGAGACATAGATTAGAAAAAGAAACCAAAATATTTGTTTTCATTCATTGAGTTTTCTCCCATTTGCAAGGAAAAGCATGCTTCTGATAAGAAATCCTCATACCAGCAAGAGTAAAATATTTTTCTCAGTGACAAAGTTTGTTTTGTTCTATTATTTTTTTAATCTTGCATGCCATACTATTTAGTACCCCCCCATTTTCAATTATTATTGTTATTTTTTTTGACAGGATCTTGCTCTGCCACCCAGGCTGGAGTGCCATGGTGCAATCATGGCTCACCGCAGCCCCAATCTCTTGGGCTCAAGCAATCCACTTGCCTCAGCCTATTGAGTAGCTGGGACCATTGGCACGTGCCACTATGCCTGGCTAATTTTTAAAATTTGTGTAGAAATGGGGTCTTGCTATGTTGCCCAGGCTGGTCTCAAACTCCTGGGCTCAAGAAATCCTCCTGCCTCAGCCTCCCAAAGTGCTGGGATTACAAGTGTGGGCCACCACAGACAGCCTGCCTTCTATTTTTCAATAAATAAACTATAAACTTGGGGCTCTCAGCCTTTACAGGTGAGGAAACGTCTTGGTAATTCAACACCTAATTCTCTCCCATGCCTGAAATTCCTCTCACAATGCAGGCATTACACCCCTGTCTCTGTGAGAGATGTCATGAGGCACAGAGAATAACACCCCTCGCCACGTCTTCCGTAATGAGGGTAACATGTTGTCCATTTCTTTATGAAGAATCCTCTCTCTTCCGTTCAGATTGCAAATGCAAACTTGATGGCCTCCTGTGATTGTGAAAATATTTTAACTTAACAACTAAAACAAATATAAAGTTCTCAAAGGAAGCAGTGAATTTTGGCACTGGAGTGAAAGTAAGTGTAGAGTGCTGGAGAGTCCAAAGAGTCGAGCCTGTTTCTAAAGCTGGGCCGGGTGCAGTGGCTCACACCTGCAATCCCAACACTTAGGGAGGATAAGGCTGGTGGATCACTTGAGCCCAGGAGTTTGACAGCAGTCTGTGCAACATGGCAAAGCTCCGCCTCTACAAAAAATACAAATAAAAAAATATTAGCCAGTGTGGTGGTGCATGCTTGTCATCCCAGCTACTCAAGAGGCTGAGGTGGGAGGATCACTTGAGTCCAGGAGGTCGAGGCTACAGTGAGCCATGATCATGCCATTGCATTCCAGCCTGGGTGACAGAGCGAGACTCTGTCTTAAACAACAAACAAACAAAAACAAAAACAAAAAACAGCAACAACAATAAAAATAAAATATTCGACCTGAGCTGATTGACACAGCTACTGCACTGTAGCTCCATTAGCTTCTGCAGCAAAATGCCTTCCTCTGTGCAATTTATGACATCAATAAATAACTGACCCTAAAAGCAACAGGTGTGGAGTTCTTACTTCTATTTCTAACTTCTTACTTAGCTGTTAAAAAACAAAACCCATGCTGTTGCCAGAGTGATCAAAAACAGAAGGTCTTTTTCTGACAAAAGACAGATGGGTTGAAATTAAATGTGCCTTTGTTTATGTCATTTTGGTTTTGGCTCCGTTTGTTGTTGTTGTTGTTTAAGCTCTTATTCAATAAGAGCCTTAGCAATGAACTGGAACAGGATGGAAATTGCAGGGCATTTCTACCATTTCTCAGGAACAACCAAACTCTAAAAGCAGTTGCTTTCTGTTTCTCTCTCTTTTCTGTTAAATTGGATACTGAGGCAGACCAGGAGCTGGAAATATCCAAAGTTCTCTTGGAGTACAGCTCTTTCTATATGGCCATTGGGAGCCATTATTTAAGGGAGCAAGGACAGGATATGCATGAGCTTCCGATAGTAACTACACAGATGTGCCTCTTCTCTTTGGAGCTGAGAGGAGAAAAGGATGATTTCGGGCAAGAATTCCTTTCAGTCCCTACAGGAGGTCATTTTATGTTCCTGCGCTTACAGCTCCATCTACCATTTTCCTTAGTGTAAGTGGGGGCAGCTCAGAAGGAGTTAACAGCAACTTGGGAGGCTGAAGCAGGAGGATTGCTTGAGCCCAGAGTTCAAGACCCACCTGGGCAACATAGCAAGACCTCCATCTCTACAAAAAATAGAAAAATAAGTTAGCCAGGCATGGTAGTACATGCCTGCAGTCCCAGCTACTCAGGAGGCTGAGGCAGGAGGATTGCTTGAGCTCAGGGGTTCAAGGCCACAGTGAGCTATGACTGTGCCACTGCACTCTAGTCTGGGCAACAGAGGGAGACCTTGTCTCTTAGGAAAAAAAAATGTGGTAACACTCACTGATTCTGGGGCTGGTAGCAGATACAAGAGCCAACCAAGACCTGAGGGGTGGGGTGTGTTTCCTGATCCACACACTCACAATGAGGATGTGCCCAGAGCCAGGGTGGGCCTGGGCCTCCTGTCGGGTGGAGCCCTAACTAGGAATGGTCCTGTGACCTCAAGGAGCCCTGTACGCTGGGCCACATTGTACTGGGCCCCATCTTCCTTCATGCGAGCCTTGCCTTCTTTCTGTTCCCTGACTGCCACTCTAAAGTGCAACCTAGAGAGGGGGATAGCTCAGATGACCTTAGCTATGACAACACCAGCAACTGACAGAGATGGAGAGGGAGGGGTGTTCTCTTCAGATGGAGAGGTACATGCAGAAAGAAAACCACATGGCTGGCTGGGTGCAGTGGCTCACCCTATAATCCCAGCCCTCTGGGAGGCCAAGGCAGGTGGATCACCTGAGGTCAGGAGTTCGAGACCAGCCTTGGCCAACATAGTGAAACCCCATCTCTACTAAAAATACAAAAAATTAGCTGGGTGTGGTGGTGGGCACCTGTAATCCCAGCTACTCGGGAGGCTAAGGCAGGAGAATTGCTTGAACCTGGGAGGTAGAGGTTGCAGTGAGCCTAGATCGTGCCACTGCACTCCAGCCTGGGCGACAGAATGAGACTCCATCTCAAAAAAAAAGGAAAGAAAAGAAAAAGAAAACCAGATGGTCACGGCCACGTAAGTATTTGTAGTCTCAGGAGAGAGGAGAGAGAGAGAGAGAGAACTCCCACACAGAACTGGTTGATTCAGAGAGGACTTCGGAAATCACTGGCTTGACTCCTTCAGACATCAAGAGCAAAAATGAAGCTGAGAAAAGTGCTGTAAGCTGAACAAGTTCCCCCCAACATTCATCTGTTAATGTCCTAACCCCCAGTACCTCAGAACGTGCCTATATTTGAAGACAGGGTCTTTTAAGAGGTAATGAAGCTAAAATGAGCCCATTAGGGTGAGCCCTAATACAATCTGACTGGCATCCTAAGAAGAAGAGATTAGGACCAGACAGAGACACCAGGGACGTGCACACACAGGGAAGATGTTGCCGGCACTGGGGGAAGCCGCCATCTGCAAGCCAAGGAGAGAGGCCTCGGGAGAGACCAACGGTGCCCACACCTTTGTCTCGGCTTTCTGGCCTCCAGGACAGTGAGAGGGTGTTTCTGCTGCAGAAGACGCCCAGTCTCTGTAGCCCTAGCAGAAAGTGAGGGAATTTGCCCAAGATCACAGAAGAATCTGGACTCAGAGCCGCCTCTTCCAGGACTGTGGTCTTTCCATTTAACCCAGAGCTGACCACACACACACACACACACACGCACACACACACATAGGTACACGCAAGAGGCTCACACTTCCAGAGGGTGTTTTTTGTATAGTCCTCTGAAGGCACAGGGACCTCTGAGGGAGGAAATTGTGTGCAATTCAAGCAATACTTACTGTGGTCACAAGAAACCTGTCCCTGGACACTCAGATCAGAAGCAGAACTGGTGGTGCAGCGAACACCCCACCCTAATTCTGATCTCTTGGGGTACAGGCATTTTACATAGGGGTGTATGGGGGCGTGTGTGACAGAGAGAGAGAAAGAGGGAGAGGGAGAGTGAGCACACAGCACCGGGGAACCTGAACCCACGGAGGCTGGGGTAAGCTGCAGGCTGTCTCCTCTCTGCCAGCTGTTTCCAGGCTGTTCTAGAGGGCAGGTGCCTTTGCTGTCACCACCGAACACGCCCAGGCTGAGAGCAAATGCTTGTGTGTTCCTGCGGTGCCTGAGAGCTTAGATCAAAGATATTTTTGAAGGACTTTGCACAAAGGAAGAAGAAATAACTTCAGCTTACCTCCAAGCTACTTGGATGCCAACTCCCTAAGTCTTTGGGTGTTCCTCCAGTGCAGAACTTCTGTGGGGCACTCACACCCTTCACATCCGGTCTGAGTTCTCCGCACCTCACCCTTCCCTCTGGGCTCTTTACGCAGCATCAGGTCCCAGCTCAGCCTGCCTTGGAGCATTTCCAGCCCCGTTTCATGGGACAGTCACTTCCCTTGAAGTCAGGTTGGCTAATGTATTTCCACTTCTGTAGCTTTTCTCCATACAATGTCTCCCCTGACTTCAAATAGCACTCACTTGGCTATTTACAGAGTATGTTTTCCACCACCAAAGACTCACCTGTGTTCCCATGGGGCAGGGGTGGGCACTGGGCAGTTCCTGCAGACCACCTTCTGCTCAGCCACTTCCAATCTCTTGCGGCCATTTACTCTTGGTGGAAGAGTCAAAATGCAACCTTTCTGAGGTGAGATGCCTTCACAGCATGTCTGCAACCAGTGCATGTGACATGTTTGAGTGTTCAAATTTTATTAAGTTTCTACTTTTAATTCAGTGAGTGACACATGTGGGCATGGTGCTTGGCACTAGGGATACTATGGGGCCAAGCCTCTGCCCAAGGGGTCTCCATGTGGAATGGGATTCAGGAAGGTACCTGCAGGTCAGCAGCGCAGCAGGGTGCAGTATCGGGGTTAGGGCTGTTTCTGAAGGAGAGGCGTGGCAGGCTCCAAAGGGACGCAAGGGCCGCCAGGCTGTGATGGGCGGGAAGCAGCACATGCAATGCCCTAGAGCTGGGAGTGAACCTGCGGGGTACCGGGCACTGTGTGCAATGCAGGACAAACGAAGCCTGGGCGGGAACAAGGTGAGGGTGGAAGCAGGGCCCTGTTTGGTCCTGGGACAGTGTGGGTTCTACCCAATCGACAAGGGAAAGTCACTGAAGGTCTCCATTGGAGGTGACACAGTCAGATCTGCATTTGAGGAAGATGGCATCACCCGCTGTGAAGAGAAGGACTCAGAAGGCAGCAGCGGTGGAGGCGAGTGCCCCTCAGGCTGCCGGGGATGGAACCCGGGGGTTCTGAGGAGGCCAAGTCCAGAGCGATGGGTGTGCATGAGGGTGGAGAGAACCCAAGCAGAGGGAGCCTCCCGGCCCAGGCACCTATGCAGATGGGGTCCCTCATTAAGAAGGGACAGGTGTGGGACACAGGGCCGGGGAGAGGGAGGGAGGGTGGCCTCC
Organism: Hylobates moloch; assembly: GCF_009828535.3. Lineage (NCBI taxonomy): Eukaryota > Metazoa > Chordata > Mammalia > Primates > Hylobatidae > Hylobates > Hylobates moloch. Next base: position 90,107,816 of record NW_026652278.1, read on the forward strand.
ATCAAGTAGAGGTGTCTGACAGCAGGATGTGAGGACAGCCTGAGCTGGGGACAAAGCGCTGGAAATACTCAAGTAGATGAACTGCTGTTTAATGACCTGCCCATTAGACGCATTTCGTGGTTCTTCAAAGGTAAGCTTCTGTCTTTATCACTTGTATCACAGGCTCTCACCAAAGACCCTTCTTGCAGATGCAGTGGGACCTTGACTTTGGCACGAGGTGTCAGCTTTTTTGTGGAAGGTCTTGTTGAAGTGGAGATGTCCACTAACCTAACCCACCATAACATATCTTTTCCACACCTTTGATTTTCTGCTCCCACCGCCTCCCCTTATTCCTCTTTCATCCTCTTCTCTCCAAATGCAGCTGCCCTGTTTGCACCCTCAGCTACCTGTTCAAGTCTTTCCAAATAAGCATGAGGTTATGCACCTCGGGCAGCAAGACAGGTTGCTACATCAACTATTTGTATCACCCTCTTTCTGCCATAGGAAGCTAGAGCAATCCCGTCTTCGGGCCTGGGCCCTCCTGGGGTTTGGTGAAGAGCCATGCTCCGTGGATGGCAATTGGTTTGCCTGGACTGGCTTCTTCCAAGAAAAGCCAGAGGGCTGGAATCGTTCAGACCTCCTGAATCCACAGTGAGTTGACTCTCACAAATCAGTGAGCTCATGTGAAGCACCCTCATCTGTGACGTTCTACCATCTCCCCCAATCGCCAAGAACTGCGGGTCCTGAGCATCCGGCCTGGGGCTTGGGCTCTAAAACAATAAACTGCAATGCTGGAAAGTTGTGCGCCGTGCCCAGTTGCTCCGGTCATTTCAGGACATTTTCCTGCTCACAGGCCTGATTGCCAGTACGTTTTCATGGGGCACCAGGTTGTCCGTCAACTCAACTTGTTTACTCTGACAAGTTTCATGTACAGGCAGAATGTGGTTGGGAAAGACGTCTTCACGTCATTAAATACTGAGACTCTTCTTATTTTTATAACAGATGACACAGAGAACAAGATGCATAAGTATATGAAAATATTATTCACAAAATCAAAGATATTTCAACAGCTAGAGGCGTTCAGATTTCCCCAGGATTTGGTTCAAAGAGACTGATCATTGACATTCAGGGGAAGCTGCATAAAGGCCATCCCTGATCAGGGAAAGTAGCAGAATGAGGTTGATGTTGCACTGAATTAGGCTGATTGGGTACCATGGATGTATTTTTCCTGTGGGACAAATTTGTATTCTCTGTAAAGTAAAAAAAAAAAACCGGCCCCAGGAAATGAAAATGGTGTGGGGAAGATTTAGGGCCTGTCTTACCTTGTTCACATTAAATGTTTTTATTGTAGCAGAGTCCTTGGAGCTTATATTTGTGACACAATTATAGCGTTGCAAAAGTTTCAGGGAGGAATACGTCAAGCAATTTGCAAAAGTAAAGGTCCTGTAGCAGAGATAATAAAATACAGGACTTCAGTATACTTTCTTGTGAGCAATCTCTGCTACTGACTAGTGAGTGAAAAGATAAAATGTTGTAATTGGACCTAAAAACCTCAAGCACTGGCTAGGCACAGTGGCTCATGTCTGTAATCCCAGCACTTTAGGAGGCCAAGATGGGAGGATCGCTTGAACTCAGGAATTGGAGACCAGCCTCCAACATAGCAAGATCCTGTCTCTACTAATATTCAAACAAATTAGCCAGGCGTGGTGGCACATGCCTGTAGTCCCAGGTACTTGCTGGCCTGCGGAGGGAGGATCGCTCAAGCCCGGGAAGTCGAGGCTGCAGTGAGCCCTGCACCCCAGCCTGGGTGACAGAGAGAGACCCTGTCTCAAAAAAAAAAAAGATGACAACAAAAAAACCTCAAGCACCCACAATTTTATGTGCAAAATGCCTTGTCCACTACCAACTGGTGGGCCCTTCAAAGTCCCATTTATTGGAGCATGAAGTCAAGGATGAAGAAGGTACCATGGATTAACAAACCAGACACCTAATGGGGCAATGGATAGGAAAATATTTTAATGGGTATTTAGTACTAGGTTCTCTAATAAATAGTCCAGTGACTAGTGGAAAAATCTTTTTATATGTCCTCAATTCCTTTCAAGCAAGGAATTTGCAGTCACAAGATTTTTTAAAGCAGTATTTTCTTTTCTTTCTTTTTTTTTTTCAGACAGAGTCTCACTCTGTCACCCAGGCTAGAGTGTAGTGGCGTGATCTCGGCTCACTGCAACCTCTACCTCCCAGGTTCAAGTCATTCTCCTGCCTCAGCCTCCCTGGTAGCTGGGCTTACAGGTGCCCACCACTGCACCCCGCTAATTTTTGTATTTTTAGTAGAGATGGGGTTTCACCATGTTGGCCAGGCTGGTCTTGAACTCCTGACTTCAGGTGATCCACCTGCCTCTAAAGCAATATTTTCTTGATTCATCTCTGTCATCAATAAATAAGTCACTAAGTTTCTAGAGAAGCAAAATTAACAGATACAATCTGAAAATCTAAGAAATCACATGGAGTTTGTTCTTTCTCCCACAGATTTTTTTTTTTTTTTGAGATGGAGTCTTGCTCTGTCGCCCAGGCTGGAGTGCAGTGGCATGATTTTGGCTCACTGCAAGCTCCGCCTCCCGGGTTCACACCATTCTCCTGCCTCAGTCTCCCGAGTAGCTGGGACTACAGGCCCCCACCACCATGCCCAGCTAATTTTTTGTATTTTTAGTAGACACAGGGTTTCACTGTGTTAGCCAGGATGGTCTCAATCTCCTGACCTTGTGATCCACCCGCCTTGGCCTCCCAAAGTGCTGGGATTACAAGCATGAACCACCATGCCCGGCCCCCCAGACCTCTTTTTAACAATGGACCATCTCGTTTCACTCCACTGGGAGGTGATAGGGTAGCGTGATTGTGAGTATGACTTCAGAATCAGACCAGCGTGGGTTCTAATCCTGGCTCTGCCACCCTCAAGTTACTTTCTCTTCCCCTAGGTCCTTTCCGCTGAAAAGTGGGAAATGCAGATGCCCACTGCACAGAATAACGGCAGGAATTTTTAAATAATGTAATGAGTGGTTCTTGCACTTGTTTCTTAGAATCGTAAAGTCTGGTCAGGGTGTGTCAGGGGTTGCCATGTGGCTGGAACTGGTTCTCCACAGTTTCTTCCACTGACACAGATCTGCATGCCTCTGACCTGTATATACTGGGGTTCCACGGAGGAGCTCATTGTATGACAGGCCTGTGCTGCCGGAAGTGGACAACGATAACCACTGGTTAACACCATGAGAAGGTGGCCCCTGGCCATTTCTACCTCTGCACGACTGTAACTCTTAAAGGGTCTTCCTTATACTGAGCAGAAATCCATGTCTCAGAAACTTTTACTGATTCCTGGCTCCAGTTCTGCCCTCTGCAATAACAGAGTAACATCCATCTTTCAGCAGTCCTTCCAAGTTAACGTTTCACAGCCCCATCCACCACAGGAGAAGCTGGGGCCAGTCCTACATTAGTTTTTTTGTTTGTTTGTTTTGAGATGGAGTCTCGCTCTGTCTCCCAGGCTGGAGTGCAATGGCTCAATCTCAGCTCACTGCAACCTCCGCCTCCCTGGTTCAAGCCATTCTCCTGCCTCAGCCCCCCAAGTAGCTGGGACTACAGGTGCCCGCCACTACATCCAGGTAATTTTTGTACTTTTAGGAGAGATGGGGTTTCACCATGTTGGCTGGTTATTTGGCCATAGAAACAAGTGACCATCAGAACCAGTTTAAAACGTATTCTCCTTGATCAACAAGGATTTCACATCAGCAGCCAAGGGCAGGCAATCCACAAGTCTTGCTTAAGTAACCACGCTGACGCGGGCAAATGCCAACCAATCCCTAAATGCTCTGGGCACTGAAATCCCTGAACTTCATGCTTTCCAAGGCCCTGTGTGAGATCAACTCTTCCCTTTGCTCAGAGACTGTCTCCTGCTTAGCAAGAAAGGAAGTCGGCATTCTGTTCCAGATGGGGGAGGGTAGGCTCTGCCTTTGATGGGAGGCACACAACTTAGATTGTAAGGAATAAGCAGGGTACCACCAGAAAATGACATGCTGCCAAAGAAATTGAATCAGGAGGGCTGACAGTGAGCCATTATGGGGTGAGACAGAGGGACTGGTGCTACTTTAGATAAGCTGCCCAGAAAAGGCCAATAAAGACACAACTTTTGAGGTAAGACATGAGCAATGAGGAAATCCATACTGAGGCATTCAATGAAAGTCACGGGCTGGGCAGGTTTTGAGATGGAAAAAGCACCTCAAACCTCAAAATGAGAAATTGCAAGCTCAGAAAAATAAAACTCCAGTCCAGCAGAACCTGCTAAAGTAGGGGCCATGGCCTCAGAGAGGGGACAGGTGGTGACTACGCATGAAATCCCTGAGTTTCCAGATTCTCTGAAGCTCTTAAACTGAGACCTGGTGGGAAAGGGATGTCACCTGGGGTCCAGGCAGCAATTCTGAAATAGTAACACATAGATTTCTGCAAAATGCCATTAATAAGCCAGACTTACCATCTGTGTGGCTTCTATATCCAGCAACAATAAAAATAACAGGATCCCCAGACACCATTCTTCTTGTAGGTGCATTATTTGCTAAGTACTTTTTAAAGCTAAAAAGTGGCAGCTGTCTCTTCTCCAAAGACATGCATGGAGATTCATGTGACAGGTGTGGCCTGCCACGCTCTGTTTAGGGGCGGCTGTAGATTAACTGCAAGTCCTGTTTGGTTGCTGATGACGTGACCTTTGCCAAGTCACCTAGCCTTTCTGTGCTTTGGCTCTATCTGAAAAGCGATGGGGATGGAATGTCTGTTCTACCTATATCAGGGAGTCGCAGAGGAGATGAAGAAGAAAGCTTTGAAAATTGGAAGTGCCTCAAAATATGAGATCAATACTATGTCTCTGGAAAAATGTTATGTTTAAAGTACATATTTGTAGACTGAATGACACTGTATGCACTTCCTTAGTTGACGGCCAGAGTCCCCTGTATTTGCGACATGCATCTCTACTAAGACTACTCTTTCCCTAACACTGTCCTCGGCAATGCTGAGTGGGTGGGCTCCGGACTCTTGGTTCATGCGCTTCCTGCCGGAATTCCTTTCCTTTCTACATATCCAGATTCTACAACACAACTGGTTCAAGCTCTGCCTCTTCTCCTGAAGCCGCCTCATAGCTCTACTTTTTATTTTTAATTGACAAACAATTGTATATATTTATGGGGTACAATATGTTCTGATACATGTTCTACATCGTGGAATGATTAAATCAAGCTATTGAGCAAGTCCATCACTTCACGTACTTATTTCTGTGTGGTGAAAACAACTGAAATCTACAACTTTGGAATACACAATGCATTTATGATGGTAGCTGTTCGTTCAATAGATCACTAGATCTTACTCCTCCTAAGTGAAATTTTGTACCCATTGGTGAAGCACTCCCCTTTGTTCATCCTCCTCCTTTCCTATCCTCTGGTAATCACCACTCTACTCTCCACTTCTGAGTTCGGCTTTTTTTGGATTCTACATGTAAGTGAAATGATTGGATATTTGTTTCTGTGCCTGGCTTATTTCACATAGTGATGGACACCTAGGTTGCCTCCCTGTCTGGGCTATTGTGAACAGTGCTTTAATGGGACTGCAGCTGTCTCTCCAGCACACTGATTTCGATTCCTCTGGATATACAGCCAGAAGTGGGACTGTTGGATCATATGGCAGTTCTATTTTTAGTCTTTTTAGGAGCCTCCATATTGTCTTCAAGAATGGCTGTAATAATTCGCCTTTGCAACAGCAGTGCAAAGGGGCTCCCTTTTCTCCATACCATTCTCACAGGTGTGATGAATTCTGATAGTTTTCCAGTTGTTTCTCTTAGGTTTTCTTGGTAGCAACCACATTAACTTCAAGGTACTAAACAAATACTGAACACGAGATAAATGACTGTAGAATCCACGAGTGCCTGCAGGAAGAAATGATGTTCAAGAACCACTTTATCTACATTTATCTACATTTCTATACCTCCAGCTTTCCTCCTTTTGCTCAAGATTTGACTATGGCTTGACTCCTGTCCTAATCTTCTGGACCTGTGCCTCACCCCATCCACTCACTCACTGGACAGGGCCTGGCATGTATTGGGTCCTGGGGTTCAGCGGGGAATGGGTCATACAAGGCTCCTGCCTCCTGAGTCAGCATTCTAGAGGCTGGAGAGCTTGCCACGCTCTGTGGTTGTAGGAGCAGCTGTAGATTAACTGCAAGATCTGTTTGGTTGCTGATGATGCGACCTTGACAAGTCACTTAGCCTTTCTGCACTTCAGCTCTACTGAAAAGCAATGGGGATAGAACAGCTGTTCTACCTACATCAGGGAGTTACAGAAGAAAGCTTTGAAAATTGGAAGTACCTCCAAATATGAGATCAGTGCTTTGTTTCTGGGAAAATGCCACACCAAACAATCAAGTGAACAAGAAAAACAGCAGATAGTGGGGAGAGCCAGGCAAGGCTTATGGTTGGGCAACACAAGGGCAGCAAGGAGGGCCCTTCCCTGGGGGGTGGGCGGTGGTGAGAGGAGGCCTGTGAGGACATGGCATTGAAGCAGACGTCTGTTCTACCTACATCAGGGAGTCACAGAGGAGATGAAGAAGCAAGCTTTGAAAATTGGAAGCACCTCAAAATATGAGATCAGTATGGTGTTTCTGGAAAAATGTTATGTTTAAGGCACATATTTGTAGACTGAATGACACTGTTCAAACTTCCTTAGTTGATGGCCAGAGTCTCCCATATTTGCGATACGCATCTCTGCTGAGACTGCTCTTTCTCTAATACTGCCCTCAGCTCTACTGAAAAGCGATGGGGATAGAACATCTGTTCTACCTACATCAGGGAGTTGCAGAAGAAAGCTTTGACAATTGGAAGTCCTCCAAATATGAGATCAGTGCTTTGTTTCTGGAAAAATGCCACACCAGACAATAATCAAGTGAACAAGAAAAACAGCAGATAGTGAGAAGAGTGAGCAATGCAGGTATCAGGGGGAAGCATGCCAGACAGAAACAACAACGCAGAAAAAGTTCCTGAATCGAAACAGAACTTGGTATACTTAGAGAACACACTAGACAAAAGGGAGAGTGGGAACGAGAGATGTGACATTTGTCAGGTCCTGTGATTTCCCACTCAGGAACATGGCACGTCTCTTTCGTTCAGGTCTTTCGTGATGACTGCCGGCAAAGTTTCGCATTTTCTTTTTGAGATGGAGTCTTGCTCTGTGGCCAGGCTGGAGTACAGTGGTGTGATCTTGGCTCACTGCAACCTCTGCCTCCTGGGTCCAAGTAATTCTCCTCCTTCAGCCTCCCAAGTAGCTGGGATTACAGGTGCGCACCACCATGCCCAGCTAACTTTTTCTATTTTTAATAGAGATAGGGTTTCACCACGTTGGTCGGGCTGGCCTCGAACTCCTGACCTCAAGTGATCTGCCCATCTTGGCCTCCCAAAGTGCTGGGATTACAGGCGTGAGCCACTGCACCTGGCCGGCATTTTCTCTATTTAGGAATTGCACCTGTATCGGTTTCCCAGGGCTGCCATAACAAATTTCCACATGCTGGATGGCTCACAAGAACAGAAATTTATTCTGTCACTGTTTTGGGGGCTGGAAGTCTGAAATCAAGGTGCCAGCAGGGCCATATGATCTGGAAACTCCAGAGAAGGATTCTTCCTTGCCTCTTCCAGTGTCTGCTGGCCCTGGCCAACCTTGGCGTTCCTTGGCTTGCGGCTGCATCATTCCAACTTCTGCCTTCACCTCCACAGCGTGTTGTCCCTGTGTCTGCCGACACTCCTCTCCTTACAGGGATTTAGGCCCACCCGAGTCCAATATGACATCTTAACTAATTACATCTGCAAAGACCTTATTTCCAAATAAGGTCATATCTGTACATTTCAGGTGGGCATGAATTTTTAGAGGGCACTACTCAATCCAGCAAAGCATGTTTCTAGAATGGGTTTCTCCCTAATCAGTGGCAGTGAAAGACCACATAGCATAGTGATGAGAAATAAGCTCTGGATTGGGCCAAGTGCAGTGGCTCATGCCTGTAATCCCAGCCTTCCGGGAGGCCAGGGCAGGAGGATCACTTGAGTCCAGTTCAAGACCAGCCTGGGCAACACAGCAAGATCCCGCCTCTAAAAAAAACTCTGATATCAGGCTTTCTGGCTCTACCACTTACTGACCAGGGTTTTCACCTCTCCAAGCCTAATAAGCACCTTCATCGGGGAATAATAGCAGCTACCTCATGAAATTGTTATGGGGATTAAATGAATTAACAAATGCTGAGTGCTTAAACTGTGCAGGACACACTGTAAGCATTTAATAAATGTTTTTGTTCTTTGATATAATTTGCTGCTATTTTGTGGTTTGGGTTTTTTTCTTAAGAGACAGGTCTTGCTCTGTCACCCAGGCTAGAGTGCAGTGACACCATCACAGCTCTTTGCAGTCTCGAACTCCTGGGCTTGAAGTGATCCTCTTGCCTCAGCCTCCTGAGTAGCTGAGACTACAGGCATGTACAGCAAAATAGCAACACTTTGTTGCTATTTTGAATGGCATCTCCATTATATTCTCTAATTGATTGCTGCTGGTAAATTAGAAAACTCAATTTTTGTGTACTAATCTTGTAACTATAATCTTACTGAATTCTTATAATTTTCCAGTTGTTTCTCCTAGATTTTCTTGGTAGCAATCACATTAGTTTCAAGGTACTAAAAAAATACTGAACACAAGATAAATGACTATATAACCCATGAGTGCCTGCAGGAAGAAATGATGTTCAAGAACTGCTTTGTCTACATTTTTATTACCAAAGACAGGTTCAGAGATTCCACTCCATGCCCATGCTAGGATGAAGATGTGTTTAGGAAGAAAATGTATCTGTTTTCATTGATCCAGCCCAAACACAGCTTTTGAGAGCAGGGGCCCGGGTTTTTCATCTTGACACAGTCCCATTGTATATGATGCATGGTAGATTAGGGGTACTCAGGATTTGGACTAACCTCAGGAACACACTATCTGTTACAACTTAACGATGGTTCATCCCAGAAGTGTGGCGAGAACTGGTCTTTCTTTTCCTATGTATAACCTCTGAAGTGCATGTGGCCCTTCTCTCCAGCTCGTGGCCGTCCAGGTGGGAACCATGCTGCCTGTCACACCCATTCCTTGAGCACCAGAACTAACTAAATTCTGCGGCAGTTTCCCATTGGTCTTCAAATCTGTGTTCCTCAGCAATGCTTGTGAGGCCTGGGCTGATCAGCTCTTCTCCAACCACATCCCCACCCATCTTCCCTTCTCCCCATCTCTTCCACGGAGATGTCCACTCAAAAGGTCATGTCCACCAAGCTGCCACCTCCTAGTTACTATCATAACCACTCAATTTCCCTCCTGACACTTACCAAGATCCTTTTTACACGCTAACTTATTTGACCATCTGCTCCACTAGAACGTCCCCCAAGAAAGCCAAGACCTCGTCTATTTCTGCCATATCCATCCCAACACGAATTAGACAGTGTCCAGCTCAGTATTTGTTGAAGGAATTACGTCAGTATAAAACAAGTACACATTTTCTAGATAATACTCTGGAACAGGAATTTTGTTTCGAGTTTTGCTTACACGTAAGGGGCTGTGGCTCAGCACAGGATGCTGCACAAGCTAGGGAAGGAGCTACCCAGCATTCCGGGCTCTGGGTGCCTCACTCTCGGTTTTTCCACATCCTGTATTTGCTGTTTTTCAAAGATTGCAGGGGTGACTAAACCTCTTATTAGTCTGGAGGTTGCTCCTGCAAAACCCAGCATAACCATAATGGGATATTAGGAACGGAAAGGCTCTGAAGTCACACATTTCTTTGTTTTAAAGATGAAGTGACTCAGAATTGATCACAGCCATGAGACCTGCCAGACCACACGCCCACTGCATTGCACCAAGGCCCGGTCCTGGGGGGTCCTGCCCCTGCAGAATCATCATTACCACACGCTGCCCTCCAGTGCTGGTGTCTGCACGGGAGGAGGTGCAAAATCCTTCTCTTCCAAGGTTGACTTCCTGAGCTTTGGTTGGCAGGCCTAAGGAAGCACTGCTGGAGCTCACAGAACTGATGCAGCATCCTCTTCAGGACAGAGGAACTTGGCAGTGGATTCACACACCCACTTCCACTGTTTCGAGATTTCCAGGGTTCACCAATGTGGACAAGAACTCACAAACCAGGTCCAGGAATGGCCAACTAGAGGCCACGCTGAGCATTCAGCTGCACTTGGGAGAGCTGGGAAAGGAGGGACAGCAGCGGAAAACTGGGTACCCAGGTCCTGTAAGACCTGCTGCTTCTACCCACAGCCACCATTCTTTAGGAGAGGGCCTGGAGAACACAACTGACTTCCCTCGTCCTGGGTTTTCTGTCACCGTTAGGCTTGTACTTGGCTTTTACCATGTCCAGCCTTGCTACATTTAGAGGAGAGTCCAACAATTGTGACTGAATGGCTGAGCAGTGTGTTCAGAAACAGACTAAGACAGGTGATGAAAACAAGAGTCTCCCTCACAGCCAAGGTCACTGAGAGGTACAGAGAGGTCAAGTAATTTGTCCAAGGTCACAGAGCAAGTTAATCTTTTGGACTGAGACTAAAACCCAAGGTTCCATGACAATACAAATCAATACCAATGTTAACATCTTATGCATAATTCTCACTACATTTTTCTATCCCAAACTATATTTTGTAATGCCATTCTTTTATCCTTATTTGAAATAACTTATTTATATGAACAAAAATTCTTAAAAGGAAAGCCCCCCACTGAAACCAAGTCCCTTAAAGGACACAGGAAAGTTTATTGAGACCTGTAGAATCTGAGTATCATTAAGTCAGACATCACATTTGAGTTCACTTCTTACTGTAACAGGTTCTGCAGAACTCTTTTCACAAAAACCTACAAAGGACAGATACAGTTGCCAGGACAAGTCCTCACCCGGGTGCTGTGCCCAGCTCAGACCTACTGCAGTGCACACAGACAGCAGCTGCCAGATTAAGAAGCTCATTTTGAGGTTGATCACTGCTGAGGAGAGTGACAGACAGGACCTTTAGCCCCTTCACATATGCAAACTTAGCAAGAAAATCTAACAGGAAAACAGGCAGGGAGCCCGCTGACTTGGAGGTATGAACTCCAGCCCCACCACTGTGACTGCAAGCACTCCTGGGCATCTCCCTAGCCCTGTTTGGGTGCAACAGCTCTAGCAGTGCGCTGCGTTCAATAACAGCAAGCCAGCACCTTAACCAAGCTGTTTGCAGGCCTTTCCTTGAAATCCATGCAGCCAAAGACATAACACCCTGGGAGGGTGAGGCGGGAGGAGCACTTGAAGCTGGGAGTTTAAGACTGGCATGGGCAACACAGCAAGACCCCCTTTCTATAGAAAATTTAAAAATTAGCCTGGCCAGGAGCAGTGGCTCACGCCTGTAACCCCAGCACTTTGGGAAGCTGAGGCCGGCAGATCACTTGAGGTCAGGAGTTTGAGGCCAGCCCGGCAAACATGGTGAAACCCCATCTCTACGAAAAATTCAAAAATTAGCCAGGTGTGGTGGTGTGTGCCTGCAGTTCCAGATACTTGGGAGGCTGAGACAGGAGAATCAGTTGAACCTGTGAGGCAGAGGTCGCAGTGAGCTGAGATTGCGCCACCGCATTCCAGCCTGGGTGACACAGTAAGACTCCATCTCAAAAAAAAAAAAAAAAAAGTAAATTAGGTGGGCATGGTGGCACATGCCCATCATCCCAGAGAGGCTGACACAGGGAGGCTGAGGCAGGAGGATCACTTGAGCCCAGGAGTTGGAGGCTACAGTGAGCTATGATTGTGCCACTGCACACCAGGCAGGGTGACAAAGTGAGACTGTTTAAAAAAAAAAAAAATTATATATATATATAACCCAAGTTAAGTATCCTTTTCCTGTCTCAGTGTGAGAGCATGTTTCTTGTTTTTCCTTCTCTTTTTCAACAAGGGTAGGACCTCATTATGGCTGACTTTTCAGAAGACAATCAATGTCTTTAAGACCCACCCAAGACGCTGACTCCAATGACATCAAGGGAGGTAAAGTGGTTTCAGACAAAATGGGGTATCAATATGAAAGTGACATGTCTATTAGGTCTCTATTGTGCAACTTCTCAATTGCTGGAGTAGCTCTCATACTTTGGTGAGTCGCTCAAGAACACAGGGCCAATACCACTTTCTACCACTGCTCTTGCAAAGGACTGGTTCACTCAGCATCCATAAAACCTGTTGAATTTTATCTCAATATAATAACACAGCAGGAAGGCAGGCACTACTTTGTTCTATGTATGTATTTATTTAATATTTATTAAATACCTACAATAACGAGGAATCATGTTTTATTTTTTAAAAATTTCAAATCTGGGCCAGAGGCAGTGGCTCACACCTGTAATCTCAGCACTCTGGGAGGCTGAGGGGGGTGGATCACTTGAGGTCAGGAGTTTAAGACCCGCCTGGCCAACATGGTGAAACCCTGTCTCTACTAAAACTACAAAAATCAGCTGGGCGTGGTGGTGGGTGCCTGTGATCCCAGCTACTCGGGAGGCTGAGGCAGGAGAATTGCTTGAACCCGGGAAGTGGGGGTTGCAGTGAGCCCAGATCGCATCATTGCACACCAGCCTGGGTGACAAGAGCGAGACTCCATCTCAAAAAACACACACACAAAAACAAAAATCAAATCTGTAAAATATGGCCCCAGGTGAGAAGTTACCAAAAGCAGCAGGAAAAGTTTAAATCATTCACTCCCCAAATTTTGCTTTGCAGCTTAGCTTAAAGGAAACCCAAGGATGGAGACGGCTCTGCCCAAGCCCGAGGGCAGGCAGACAGGAGAGCCAGCCCAGAAGAGGAGGCAGGTACAGGTGCCCACACCTCTGGCCTCACTTCATGCATGAAGGCACATCCCGATCTTGGCAGGATTTCTCATCTGCCCTCCAATTTGGTTTTAAACTCCTGACTTCTTCTTTCCCTTTTTCTAGTTAAAAAAGAAAAAGTAAAACGAATCAAAAAGATTCATCGGGATACATATTTATTGTCCCAATGACTTTATTTGTTGTTTAAATCAAATCTAAAATTAAAGTAACAAGTTGTGTCGTTTCCTTCATCCTTCATTAATGACAAAAACTTTCCATTCAAAAACTACACTAAGACAATGTGTTCCTCAATAGTAATCCAGCTTTAATTGTAGAGCATTAATTCGCCTTACAAACAAATTACAGTCACTACGATTTATCAATAAGTACTGTACTGGTTTTGTGTTTTCTTTTGGCAAACTTTGAACAAATCAGAGAAGAAAACATAACTATTCATCATCATGTAGAAAAAGAAAAGAAAATGGACCTCAAGTATCTACCTATGTGTCAAGTGATTCATCCTGCCAGTAAAACTAAATCTACACTTACAGCAGAGTTTTAAACATCCTTAGTGCAAGAAACATAACCAATTAATACAGATCAATACTAATTAATGAATATGGAAAATTTTCCTATACAGAGGTAGAATCCAGGGCACAGGCTAAAACAGTATTCAGTAGTCTAAACAAGACTGAGTCTGGTTTTATGGAATCCACTTTAAATTTTAGGTATCAGACTGTATGTACATACATATAATAAATAGACTATACAATTTTTTTAAAGTAGTTTAATAAACTCCACAAAATAATAGCAGATGCATTGAAATATTTACATAATTCGATTTTCAAATCTCTCATTCAAATAAAAGGGATAAAAATAAAATTTCTGCTATTAAGGCAGCAGAACCTCTTTCCTGAAATGGATTGGTAAAATAAGATACTTCACTGGAGAGGAACTAATTTATGTTTAAGAGGTATTCATATTCAGCTAAGAAAATACAACCCTTTTTCAGCTATATAGATTAGGGAATATAAAATGGTATTTTCTACATTTTTAGACCTGTATTTAAAGTTCTAAATTCAACTTTGACTTGAAGAGAGAAGGTGATTTTGGTACCCATACAGAGTAGATCATCACAATTACAATGGAAAGATAATTAACGTTTTATATTCTGTTTATCTGCTTTTGAAAGTTTGGGTCAGAAAGGCTGTGATAATAATTCTGGCCCAAACAGGTATGCTTATACCTGACACAAATTTCACTAAAACCTAACACTTTTGGCTTGGAGTTCTTGGGATTTCGACTTTCTGAGTCCCTTCCATTTCCAAAGCATGTTTCATTGAGAGCAGGCAATGTTTGGGGATCAGGTGTACGATTCAAGACTAATTAAGATGCCAAAGTTTTCCAAGCTAACATGGGAAGAAGGTGAAACACAGACCTGCTGCTGCCACTGGCCTCCCAGAAACTTGAAAAGGGAAACAACTCAGAAACCTGTCACTGTGACCTAAGAAAATATGCAAAAACCCAAAGCATTATATATGCAAGTGACCCACACTCTTAGATTTCATATCAAATTCACTATTTGATATTCTATCAACTCTTTTATTTTACTTGATGTAAAACATTCTTACTGAGCCCATAAAGAAATCAGGGATCGTCAGAAAATGAAAAAGTATGGTCATAATTAATAATTAATGAAGCATAAACCTTCACAGTTTGAATTTTGTAGAACTTCTCTAAGCACCCACAATGAAAATGCAAGTTGAGTTTTTTTTAATTCAATCATCTGTGAAAAATACCTCAGTAAATAGTAACATTTTTCCCTTCAATGATCTTCCCACTGGAATACCCAACCCACCCTTGTTTTTTTTCTTTTTATTTTAGATTTTTTAAAAATTTTATACAAATAGACTAACTTTGATTTAAAGTAAACATATAAAAATTGAGAAGAATATTGCTTGCAACAATGGACTTGGAAGGAGAAGAATGGATTAGGCAGGGGTACAAAGAAATGGCTCCTACTCGGTAGCTCCAGGCGCATGCCCAGCACTCTGCAGAACTCTCACGGGGACACCCTCTGCTGCACAGCGTCCTTCAGCCCACAAAGTCTGACTGATTTTGTAATAACAACTTCAGGTCAGGAAAAAAACAAATGCAAGAAAATCGGAAGGCACAAGCACCCATGTGATCTAGAATGTTCTTGGGGTGAGGAATAAGGAGGGAAAGGGATACTTTTGGTTCAGCACTACAGTCAATTTCGCCATTGTTGAAGAAAAACGGTATAAAATAAGGGTGTACAGAAATGGAACGAGCACAGCCCACTGGTGAGGAAGAAAGCTCAGAAGACAGCGCGCAGAAATAGTGCGGAGAGAAATGACCAGTACTATTTATTTGGAAGTCTGCGCCATGGTGGGTACAAACCACATCCCCTGCTCTGTGAGACCAAAATCAAAACAGGGCAAAAACAAATGAACAAAAATACCCCCATCCCAAAAAAGCAGCAGAAGGAATGCAAGAAGTCTTACAGGACACACTGGCCCAGCCCTGGGAGCAGACAGCTCTGCATCCACCGCTGCGCTCGCCAACTTCAGCTACCGTGCCCACGGGGACTCCAGAGGGCCGGGCCGCTTAACCATTTTCCCTGCCTCTCCACGACTTCCCTTTCCCTTTATTTCCTCCTCCAGGATTCGAGTCCGCTTCTTCCACAAAGGAAGTGCTGTTGTCGACAGTGGGGAGAGCGAGCCAGGATCTCCAGGGCACTGACGCTTCCTCCCAGCCTTGCTGCGTGGGCGCTCATCCAGGCAGCTTGACGGAGCTATGCGTTAAAAAAGAAAAGGAAAGAAAAAACAAAAACAAACCCACCCCAAGTCTGTCTTTTCTCAAACTAAAGGAGAAACTAAGGGATGGTGTGGCCTCCGGCGGGCCTCCGCAGTTAAGAGATGATGGCCGGGGACCACCGGGGCAGAGTCAGGTTGTCTGCACTGGCTGAGCGCTTCCTCGCGGATCTTCTCAGGTCCTTGTACTTGTCCTCGCAGAGGCGAGAGATGGCCTGAGGGGCAAGAGAGACAGTGTGGGTCAGGGCGGGCCATATCTGCGTCCACTGCTCACTTGTCCTGGGCGCCCAGGGCGCTGCATGAGGGACAGGCAGAGCCCCTGCCCCTGTGGAGCTCCAGCCCACAGCCCAGCTCTCTGCTGGCCACAGGGAGATACGAAGGGAGTGTAGACTCAGCCCTTGTTTCCCAAGAGCTCACAGTCTGAGAAAAGACTCTCAGGATGTGAAATAACAGGACAGTGTCACCTCGCAGTCGGCCCCACCAGGGTCAACGCTGGCTCCCCATCTAGGGGTGTGGGAGGGGCCCCGCCCACATGCGTGCTGTTTTGAATCCTTGGTGTCCTCACCTGCAAGCGGGGCAAGAACGGCACCATCCCGGCAGGGCTGGCATGAAGCACGGGCTTGGAGCTGAGCCTCACAGGAAGGAGAGCTCGGCCCCTGGCGGCAAGGACAGCTGCAGCCAGACCACCAGCTAGGGACTCCACAGAAAAGGATGAAGGACTTAAGTCACCTCTAGAGGGTTGCTGAAAGAGGGACCCAGGGGGATCACAAAAATATGAAATGTGCAGATAATCAACACTTTGCTGATGAGGACGGCGGGCCATGCTACCCTGGCAACAACTCTCCCAGTGCTGCCACTGGGTGTGGGTAGAACTGGCTGATGGCAAAAGCTGAGCCCACTGTCCCAGGAGGGGATGGTCTGGGTTGTGGCAAGTCTTTGATTATTTGGAAAAGAGCAAGAGCAGCCTTGTCAGGACATGACTGGCCTTTTCTCCTGCCCTGCTGAACCCCTAGGGCCCATGACACAGCAGCCCCAGAAGCAGGTGATCTCTCCCTTCTCGGCACTCAGAGAAACCTGAGGGAACAGCAGGTGCCAACTCCACCAACCTCGGCCTGTACTCTCGGGGTGACTGACTCAGAGCCCCAGATATTCTTCAGCAGAGAACACAGACTCGCCTTCCTGCAGAGCTGTGTAGCTGCCAGGAGCTCTGGCTTGTCTCATCAGCACTGAAGCAGCCAATAGAGCCATGGCTGGTGACGAGGGGAACCAGGGACCACAGCACAGGCTGAGAGGGGGCTCACACTCTCAGGGAAAGCCAGATTCTACCTCACATCTGTGCTTGCGAAGGTTTCACAACATTTGCCTTCAGGAAGTCCTGCAGAGGGAGGGTTTTTCATTTTTCCTCGAATAGATGATAACTGGGAGACTGGGTGGGCTTTCCATTCCAAAGGCCGGCACACAATCACAGGGGCATGGCTGAGTTCCGAAACTCTCACTGGATTTTTATTTCTAACCAGTGCTATGCATCCAGTCTTTTCTATGGTTTACTTCTTGGAATTAACATATCACTTTTTAAATTTTTATTTAACATTTTTCTTTCTTAAGCATGTAATCCATAACAGCTTTCTTCTCCCAGTTCTAGACCACCGTGTGGCCAAGCCATCATGATGCCACACCAACTCTGCACTGAGTGACAACATCCCACCTGGGATGGGCAGTGGTGTGGGCAGCACGAAGACCTCACAAGCTGGAGACATGACTGTGCCGTCCACCACTCGGAAACACTCTGTGGGATGAGACCAAGGCAGGATGGGCAAAAACGGTGCAGAGGAGAAAGGCTGGGGCACACCCTCTCTGGAGGAGGGGTCTCTCCCCAGGGATCCTGCTTAATTACCACCCTGTCCCTTTTCCTCCTGCCAAAAGGTCAAGTGGGAAGAGCCTGGTGAACATGAGGTGGAGCGACATACAAATATGCTGTGATGAGACCCAAAGTTACACAGCTTAACAATGATGGCCCAAAACCCAGACCAAGACCGGTGGGTGGTGCTGCCCTCAGCTCTAATCGGGCTATGGAAAAGGTATTTTGGAAAAAAAATAAAAAGCAGAATCAAACTTTTTTGGATTCCCAATTGTTAATATCATCTGGCAGCTTTTTCCTACAAAAGCGCATGCTGAGAAATACCTTTTTGAGGGGCTTATATTGCGGGAAATGCTTTTTGGGGGGACATACTTTTTTTAAACCTATCTGTAAAGGTAAGGGTTTTAAAAAATATTTGATTTCAAAATAGATTTGTGGTGGCTCATGCCTGTAATACCAGCACTTTGGGAGGCCAAGGTGGGCAGATCACAAGGTCAGGAGTTCTAGACCAACCTGGCCAACATAATGAAACACCGTCCGTCTCTACTAAAAATACACAAAAAATTAGCTGGGCGCAGTGGTGCACACCTGTAGTCCCAGCTACTAGGGAGGCTGAGGCAGGAGAATCGCTGGAACCCAGGGGGCGGAGGTTGTGATGAGCTGAGATCATGCCACTGCACTCCAGCCTGAGCAACACAGCAAGACTCCATCTCAAAAAAAACCAAAAAAACAAAAAAACTATGCTTATTAAGTATAAAGTGATATTAAGCTGGTTATTAAAAATATGAAGTCGCTGGCCAGGCGCAGCAGCTCACGTCTGTAATCCCAGCACTTTGGGAGGCCAAGGCAGGCAGATCACCTGAAGTCAGGAGTTTGAGACCAGCCTGGCCAACATTGTGAAACCCCATCTCTACTAAAAATACAAGAAATTAGCCGGGTGTGGTGGCAGGCACCTGTAATCCCAGCTACTTGGGAGGCTGAAGCAGAATTGCTTAAACCCAGGAGGCAGAGACTGCAGTGGGCCAAGATCGCACCACTGTACTCCAGGCTGGGTGACAGAGTGAGACTCCGTCTCAAAGAAAAAAAGAAGCAGAACAAATCATAATCAACTGCCCAGCTATATATCCTAGTAGCTCATCTTTATTTTACATCATGTAGTGGGGGAAATGATCAATGTGACCACCTGCATCCCTGGTCCTCAGATGATGTATCGGCAACACTGCACCACAAAACGCTGTTTTAAAGCATCTTACCTCAAGCTTGTGAGCCCTCTCCCTGCTCAGTGGCTCCAAGGGAAAGCTCAGGTTGTTCGCTTCTGCCAGAGAACGAAGATCAAAATAATACTTGGCATAGACACTGGAAGGAACATTGATGTTGAACTGCAGCAATTCAAGAAACTGTCGCTCTAGCTCATTCCTGCAAAGCAAAGACAAAAATAGCCTGTGCTTAGCCGCCACACCAGGCCACATGGCCTGCCAAGGCAAGTTGCTGGAGACCAGACTCCAGAAAACTGCATCCTCCAGGAAGACCAGTGATCTAATTAAATGTCTGGTTAGACACCAGATGTCTGGTTAGACCACCATATTGGGATTAAAAGCCAAATCCACTTGACCTGGTGCCCAGAAGGATGAGGACTGGTTAATTGGGACCATCACCAGGAAGGGTTTCAGGATGAATGACTTCACTGAGATCTAACACACACACAGCAGGCTCTGGCTGCAGGTCTCCGTGAGGACAGGCTGCTAACAAAGGGTGGACGGAGCAGCCAAGAGCTGCCACGTGGAGTCCAGTGAGGGCCCTTCGGCAGGGGCCCAGAGGAAAACAGCCTCTGCAGACTAGAGGACATTGGCTTCCTCGGTGGCCCCTCCCTACCTCCAGGGAGAAAAGAAGGGAGGAACTGTGTAGGGGCTTTCTTAGGCAAAAGGCAGGGATTATGGGGGGAGGGTGTCCAGTCTCTGCCTCAGTCTCTTAAAAAGAGAACTCACAAGCCGGGAAGAATGGAAGCAGTAGTTTCCACACTTGAGCACGCACCCCATCACCTGGTGGGCTTGTTAGAACAGATACAGGGCTCCACCTTCACACTGTGGGGATCAGTAAGTCTGTGGTGGGGCCTGAGGATGTGCATTTCTAAGGAACTCCCAGGTGATGGTGAGGCTGAGGCTCTTGCCCCGGGCCCACACTCTGAGAACCACTCAACTAAAAAGGTAGGTCAGGAGAGGAAGTGCTAAGATCTACCCTGCCAACCCATCTACATGTTGATGGAATGCTGGGAGAAATTTAAAAACTTCTACTTTAAGCACTTCTCATGTCAGCTATCTTTCAAATTAGGTTTATTTCTAGATAGTTCCTCTGGGTGGGGAGAACCTTCTCAGTGCGGGAACTATCTGTGGAGCACTGGTCCTGGGTCAGGCATTCAGATTTAGCACGTTCTCCCCAGGAAGCCCCCAGGGGTGTCCACCCACTGCACACCCTCCAGGAACCTCCTGTCCTTGCCCACACTATGCAGCATGTGGCTGCTGAACTCAGCCTCTTGGGCTGGTCTCCTCATAGTCAGGAACTGCAACATCTGCTTTTGCGTGCCTGGCCCCCAGCACATGATCTCAGAAGGCTTCCCACAGCAGTGAGAGCTGAACTGAGGTGAGGGAAGCATGGAGCTCTGGCAGAGAGGAACCAGGGCTGAGGAGGGGGTGTTTCGGGCAGAGTGGGTCCCCTCCAACCTGCTGCAGGAGCCAGAACACACGGTCACCATTTCCTGTGAGTGAAGCCAGGGCCCTAGTGCAGGGCCTCACCCTCCTGACCCTGATCCCAGCCTCAGCATTCCAAGTCATGTCCTGCCAACTCTGCTGAACGCTGAGGGCCCGGGTCTGAGCCTCATGTGCAGGCACCATCCTGTCCTGAGTGATGTCCCGAGACCCTATGGCTGTTCTCGGTGAGTCACAGCACTCAGCTATGAGGGACTGAGGAGGGCTCCACACCAGCTCAAGTTGCTGTGACAAAGGACAAAAGCAGTAAGGAGGTGGGTGGGGAGGCTGGGGCTGAGCAAGGCCAGTGGCTCTGGGGAGACATGAAGCTGCTGGGGAAAGGAGCACTGGGACCTGTGGGCAGGTGGCAAGGAAGGAGGCCCGAGGAAGGCCCATTCTGGTCTCTTCATCAGATGAAGAGCGTCACTGCTTGTTTCCACACAGCCTCGTGAAAAGAGTTATAACAGGCTCCAAATGTATTTACTGTACTAAATTTCATAGTTTTTAAGAATTTAGGCCGGGTGTGGTCACTCACGCCTGTAATCTCAGCACTTTAGGAGGCTGAGGCGGGTGGATCACCTGAGTTTAGGAATTTGAGACCAGCCTGGCCAACAGGGTGAAACCTCGTCTCTACTAAAAATACAAAGAAAATTAGCCGGGCATGGTGGCACATGCCTATAATCCAAGCTACTGAGGAGGCTGAGGCAAGAGAATCACTTGAACCCGGGAGGTGGAGGCTGAAGTGAGCCGAGACTGCACTATTGCACTCCAGCCTGGACGACAAGAGTGAAACTCTGTCTCAAAAAAAAAAAAAAAAAAAAAAAATAGCCAGGCGTGGTGGTGGGCACCTCTAATATCCCAGCTACTTGGGAGGGTGAGGCAGGAGAATCGCTTGAACCCAGGAGGCGGAAGTTGCAGTGAGCCAAGATCGCCCCACTGCACTCCAGCCTGGGCAACAAGAGCGAAACTCCGTCCCAAAAATAAATAAACACATAATAATTTACTTTGATTTGGGATAATTTTTACTTAAAACAACTTTTATTTATGCTTCATTTAAATGAGATTTAATAAGAGATCATCCTATGAAATACTGGAATCCAGGTAAGATTTCAACAAAACAAAAGCGTCAGAGGCCC
This sequence comes from Hylobates moloch, assembly GCF_009828535.3. Taxonomy (NCBI): domain Eukaryota; kingdom Metazoa; phylum Chordata; class Mammalia; order Primates; family Hylobatidae; genus Hylobates; species Hylobates moloch. The sequence continues at coordinate 90,129,257 of NW_026652278.1, forward strand.
TGCTAAGGCCAGAAGTGTCAAACGTCAAAGGAGCAAATACCAGGTGAACCTGGGAGCTGCCGTGGACACATCGCCGTCTGGTGGTCAACAGGCGTCACTGCAAAGCGTATTCTCCCAATGCTAAGAAGGAAAGTCTAAGAGAACAGCCTGATAATCCTGCCCAAAATGATATACAGACACCATGGTTCCAGATGGAGGCAGACACTATAAGCAAAGTCAAGAGGAAGCTGCTTTTGAACAAGGCGGCATTTTCCCAGGGTTCCCTGGAAAACAACAACTTTCTCCAAGCATGAGTTTCTGGTTAAGTTTTGGGGAAATAGATTTTAGAGCTGTTGTATTTTCAAACAATGATTTTTTTTCTAAAGATTTTGAAAATAATTTTTTCTAAAGATTTTGAAAATAATTTTTTCTAAAGATTTAGAAAATAAAAATAATTTCCAAAACTTGAATTTCCAAACTGCGGCAGCACATCTTTTACAGGGACACTGACAGCTTGCTATGTGATAAATTACCAGAAAACTAACGTGATGCCAAGAATGAGCCTGATGGATTTACTATCTGCATTTAGATAACTATGAAGAAACAGTTTTGGTGTAAAACATTGTAAGAAATATATTCAAGTCGATCAACAAAAACCACATTTCAGAAATATTTGTCACACTAGATCAACACTGTATAAAAACCCAATTTGGTGCAATTCAGCAACTCGAAAATAGAACTCTAAAATGATGTAAAAAGAGCTGTTTTAATCATCTAATATGCTGCCTACTTTTCTAGAAACTAGGGTCACTTCCCAAAAGAAGAAGAAACAAAGTCTTGAAGAGGTATCTGCACAGCCACACTTACAGCCTCCAGTTACTAGCCCAATGTGGAGGCAACCCAAGTGTCCATGGGTGGATGAGTGGATAAACAAAACAGGACACAGACCCCCAATGAAATATAATACAGCCCTAAAAAGAAAGGAAATTCAGACACATGCTACAACATGGATCAACCCTGAGGACATTATTGGCAAGTGAAATATGCTGGACACAGAAGGACACAGACTGTATGATCCCGCTTGTGTGAGGTCCCAAAAGTAGTCAAGTTCATAGAGACAAAAAGTAGGACAGTGATTACCAGGAGCTGGCGGAAGGAGGAATGACAAGTTAGTGTTTAACAGGGGGAGAGTTTCAGTTTGTGAAAATGAAGGGTTCTAGAGATGGATGGTGGTAATGGTTGCACAACAATATGAATGTACTTAATGCTACAGAAATATACACTTAAAAATGGCTACAATCATAAATTTTATGCTACATACATTTTACCACAATTTAAAAACAAACCACCACCAGAAACCAGGTATCTACAGAGGAACTGAAGTTCTTTCTCTGTGACCTTCTGTGCCATGCAATGCTTGGACAAGTCACTTGATTTCTCCTTATTTGGATTTGTCTACACATGAAAATGACACGGGAACAATGTGAAACAAAAACAAGAAATAGACAAACCTCAAGGTGTAATTTTTTTTTTAACGGTATTTTTGCCCACAGAACTCTGCACGGTGAAATTTCATTGTACTTTCCCCATCCACAGCGGTTGCCACTTCTTGCTCTAAGCTGGCCTGTGATGCTGTAACCACTGATTGTTGGGGAGAGTGGGAGAAAGGCTGGCCCTTGGCCCCATCTTCCCACATGAGGTCTGCCTGAAGCTAACATCTGACTGGCGCTGGTGACTATCCACATGGCTTGGTGCCCTGACTATTCTGCCTGCAAGTCTCAGTGACGCTTGTCGTACAGTGTTCTTCAGCCTGCACCCACAGACACGCAGCTGCACAGTCAGCTGCCTTCCAAGCCAGAACCCCTCTGTCCAAAGGTACATGGGGAGACTCCAAGTCAAGTTCTCACTGTTGGATAATTCTTGAGCAGGAGATTAGCCTATGGTCAAAAACACCAGGAAGGTCACTTCAGGAAGCTGGGACACAGGAGGCCAGGAAGAAGGGTACCTAGAAGAACAAGCACTACCAAAAAACCCCATTTGAAAGGGTTTCCATCTGAAACCTGTGAGCCCTCTCCCTGCTCAGGAGCTCCAAGGGAAAGCTCAGGTTGTTTGCCTCTGCCAGGAAACTGAGACCAGCTAATGACATATTAACACACTGCTAAATGGCAAAAAGTTTAAAACAACGCGTACAATATGGGCCCAGTTTTGTAAAAATAAAATCTATGTAAACACCGGGAAGTTCTATATAATAAAAATGTTAGCAATATTCTTTCTGAGTGATGGGATTATAGAAAAATGCAGCAGGGCAGCCCTTGATAGGATGGAGCCAATCCCAGGAGATCTGAGACTTCTCCTGCCCAAACGCCTCCCACCCACCCTCAGGCCCAAGCCACTGACTCTTTTCCCACTTGGGAGACGAACAAGAGGATTCTAGGATCTTGGGGACTTCCACAGCGTGCCAAGGACAAGCTCCTGGCACGCACCTCCCCCATTCTGGGACACCCAAGTGGGATTTGTGGAAGGAACCCATTGTTCATCTAAGGCATCGCAGGTAGGGAGTGCAGCTTGGGTGGCTGTCCAGGCCCCTGTTCTACAGGCTGTGTCATCTCAGCTCTATTTCTGAAGCTATGCTGGGAAAACTCACCGGCAGTGCCTCTGCTCATCTTTACCTTGGTGCAGGGCCCCCAGCTTCCAGTGAGCCTTGTGCTGCCTCCTCTTCCCATAAAGGGCTACCAAGGAGTCATGATTTTCCCTTAGCCATTCAGCTGAGTGATGTCCAATTCCACCAATTCCTGGGCTCACACAGTTTTACTGGGAAAGCCTGAATGAAGCATTCATTTCTAAAAATTCTAATAGTAAATCTATTTTACTGTGCAGGTGCCACAAAATCACTTGGAGCCTCTAGCTCCACCAGCATCTATGTTCACAGATATCCCCAGCAGCTCCTAGAATGTGGATTTCATTCCTTCTTTTAATAAAGTTTACAGGGTGTATTAGTTTGCAAGAGCTGCTGTAACGAAAATGCTAGGGGGCTTAAACAACGAGAATTGTTTCCCCACAGTGTGTGGCTGTAAGTCCAAGCTGTCAGCAGGCTGATATCTCCTGAGGCTGCTCTCCGTAGCCTGCAGGTGGCCGTCTGAGTCTCACATGCTCATCCCTCTGTCTGTTCCCTGTGTTCTGATCTCTTCTTATAGGACACCTGTCATATTACGTTAGGACCCACCCAAATGAACCAATGTTAATTTAATTAGGTCTTTAAAAACCTTAACTCCAGACATGGTTACATTCTCAAACACTAGGGGTTGGGAAGGCTTTGCATGTGAATTTGAGGGGGACAAAGTTCAGCCCCGCAACACTGCCTTCGTGCCCTTCAGAATTCATGTCCATCTTACATGCAGAACACACTCACCTCATCCTAACAGCCCGCTCCATCTCTAAGTCCCAAATCCTATCTAAATCTCATCTGAATCAGGTATGGGTGAAGCTTGAGGTATGATTCATCCTAAGGCAAAATTCCTCTCCAGCTGTGACCCAGTGACCTGCTTCTAAAATACAATGGCGGCACAGGCACAGGACAGACATAGGACAGGCATTCCCTTTCCTTCCAAAAGAAAGAAAAAAACTCAGAAAGAAAGGGGTCACAGTGTCCAGCAAGCCTGAAATCTAGCAGGACAAGCTCCAGGGATCGAAGACTTAAGTCCTCTCTGCTGATGCGCCATCACCCAACCCCAGGAAGGCAGCCCTGCCTTGGCCTAACCCCCTGAAGCCAAGGAGGAAACAGCCTCACTCCAGGCTGTGCCTGCTAGGCCCACGGTGGCAGTGGCAGACTTGCTGGCTTCGGTACCATCTCAGGATCATTCACCCCTTTCCTTGGAGGATATCACACGTCATGCCAGACAGTTCTGCTGGCCCGTGAAATGCCAGAGTATGACAGTCTTGCTTCACCTGTCCTGTCTCTGGGCCCTTTGGTGCAAGCCGGCAGCGCTTCTGCTGAGATGGCCAACTGGATCCATGCATCACATCTGTAATCTCTTTAGCAAATGCTGTCTCATCACCCTTGTGTTGCCTCCAGAGCACACTTTCTCATTTTTTTGCCATATGGATAGACTGAGATTAGAAGATTTGAGATTTCTAAATCTTCAGCTAGAAGATTTGGTTCCTTGTTACTAAATAATTCCTCCTTCTGTTTATCTCTCTCCTCTCACAGTATACTACAAGCAACAAGAGGAACCAGGCTGTGCCTTCCACACTGTGCATGGATATTTCCTTGGCTAAAACATCCATGTTCATTTCTTAAACGTTCCACTTTCCACAAAACACTAGAACACTATTTGGTCAGGTCTTTCCCACTTTCTAACAAGGATCACCTTTCCTCCAGCTCCCAGGAACATGCTCCTCACTTCTTTCTGAGACCTCACTATAAGCACCTTGGACATTCATATTGCCAACAACATTCTGTTCATGATGACATGTGAATGCATCTAAAATGGTAGAGGCATTCTCTACAGCTGTCCTCTTTTCTGAGTCTTCACCAGAATCACCTTTAATGCCCACATTTCTACCAACAATCCCTTCAAGGCAGTCTTGGGTTTTTCTAATATGCACCTCAAAACTCCTCCTGCCTCTATTCCTTACCAACTTTCAAAGCCACTTCCACATTTTTAGGTATTTGCTACAGCATCACCTCACTTCCCAGTACCAAAATCTGTGTTAGTTGGCTAGGGCTGCAGACTAACACAGGTAACAAAGTCCCAGAGATTGGGTGGCTTCAACAACAAAAATTTATTTTCTCACAATTCTAGAGGCTACTAGTCCAAGATCAAGGTGTTAGTGGGGTTGGTTTCTCCTGAGACCTCTCTCCTTGGCTTGCAGACGCTACCTTCTCTGTGTCCTCACGTGGCCATCCCTCTGTGTTGTCTGTGTCCTAATCCCTTCTTATGAGGACATCAGACATACTGGATTAGGGCCCAGCCTAATTACCCCATTTTAATTTAATTTCCTGTTTAAAAAATATATCTCCAAATATGGTCACATTCTGAGGGTCTGGGGGTTAGGACCTCACACATTTATTTTAGAGGAGACAATTCAGCCCATATCATGAATAGCATCTGTTACAGGACTCAGTGGGACTCTGGACTTCAAGCTGGGATATGCATTCAATTTATGGTACAGAAAGTGTCTCTCAGCATGCTTGAGAACACAGCATTAGGAAACAGATTTCTAGATCTGTAACTTTCATTTCACTCTTCTAAAACTGACTTGCTGGAGAACAAATCTGTGTGTGCAGGTTCTCCTTCTGGCTTCTTCTTTCCCAGTTGCTCTTCTCCTACCCTGGGAGGGAAAGGCAGGCTGCTCACCCACCCTTACTAAGGTTCACTGCCTCAGGGGGAAAACCCTCTGAGGAGCCCAGGAAAGGGACTATATCCCAACATGTGGTGCTGGGAAAGTGAATGACTCTAGTGACACGCTACTTAGATGGTTTCTAGTTTTTGCTTTCAACAAACTGAAGCGGGGGTTGGTAGGCTCATTTAAATAGCCTTTACTAATAGAAGGCTGTGTAATTTTAGCATATAATTTGAAGTGTTTTAAGACTTGAGTGACATTACTATAATAAAACTCCTCAAAATTTCACCTACTCATCTGAACACGCGCTCTGAACTCACACCAAAGAGGCAAAAGAAGAGAAAGGGGAATAAAACTGATGCTCAGCCTGGTTTCAATAATCATCATACACAAAAATATAAACTAATGAAAGAAAAAACTACTGATCTCATTAAGAAATCTATTTCCTATAAGGCTTTACTTTTTATGTATCTAATAATTTATACTGACTTTAAAAAAATATATAAAATGGAGTCTTGCTCTGTCGCTAAGGCTGGAGTGCAGTGGCACGATCTCGACTCACTGCAACCTCTGCCTCCTGGGCTCAAGCGATTCTCCTGCCTCAGCCTCCTGAGTAGCTGGGATTACAGGTGAGCGCCACCAGTACCAGATAATTTTTTGTATTTTTAGTAGAGATGGCATTTCACCATGTTGGCCAGGCTGGCTTGAACCCCTGACCTCAAGTGATCCACCCACCTCGGCCTCCCAAAGTGTTGGGATTACAGGTGTGAGCCACTGCACCCAGCTTTAGTATGTCTATATTTTAATCAACTGTGTACTAATGACAACTCAGACCTGAAAGTATTTTTAATAAATTAGAACATTATCATCCAGAAAACACTACTGCAATTTTGACTTAAATGTATATTTTTGATATGGAGAATTGTGAGGAAGAGGCTAACGTGTGAGGAAACTAGAAAGAAAATAATGAGTTCAAGGAGAAAAAGCAACAATGTAAAATTTTCATCTCTAAGAAAATGGGTAGTTGTGTTTCATATTACTCTGGTATATTCAGTCTCCAGTGTATACTTTTAACTTTAAAATCCTACGATATAAAATACGTTGCAAATAACATCCTTTACGATGACTAAAACTTGGGATAAAAATTTTCAAATGTCAACTAAAAAGGCCGAGGCAGGCAGATCACCTGATGTCAGGAGTTTGAGACCAGCCTGGCCAACATGGTGAAATCCCATCTGTACTAAAAATACCAAAAATTAGTCAGGACTAATGGCAGGCGCCTATAATCCCAGCTACTCAGGAGGCTGAGGCAGGAGAATTGCTTGAACCCGGGAAGCGGAAGTTGCAGTGAGCTGAGATCGCGCCATTGGACTCCAGCGTGGGCAACAACAGTGAAACTCTGCCTCAAAAAAAAAAAATGTAGTGGGGATACAAAATTTTCCAAACTACTTCTAGGGATAAACAGGCCAAAATGCATAAAGACCTCTACTATTGTGGTCACTGGTTGGCACCTCCAGAAAGGAATGGAGACACAACCGTGCCAAGTACCTCTGCGTAATCAGGAACTATAAATTCCTGATTTATGTGTGGTTCAGAGCATCCTTTCAGCTATTACTCCTATCAGAAGGAAGCTCCATGCTCCCTCCAACCTTCTGGCAGGGGGAAAACGCATCTATTCCTCCCCAAATATCCATATACGCAATTGTTTGATCAGCTTTTCTACGGAGAACATATAGAGTCTTACAGTGTGTTAATCATATAACCAAAGAGTAAACAGTATATTGTAGATGGATCACAGTGGCTCTCAAAACAAACAGTAGAATAAAATATGCAAGAATCTGAACACGCAAGGACTCAGTCTGGCCAGGTTACAACTTTGCCTACTCAGGGCCTTCAGTCCTCAGAGCTCTGCAAGGAAAGCAGAGGAGCACAGGGCACCTGAGCTGCATTTCCCCATGATCTGTTCTCCAGCCTGGCAGAGGGCAGTGGAAAAAGGCAGCACTCCAGAGTTTCTTCAGCAGAACTATTTACGGTCAGACCTTTTAGAAACATCAGGTCTTCCTGAATGCCTCCTTCCTTTGCCCAGCTACAGGCATGTGGGGCACTGATCAAATGCTGCATGAGTCACTAAGGTTCAGCCAGTGGCTGAGATGGCAATGGGGTAGCCTGGGCACCAACAGCTTTCAAAAAAGACAGAAAACAGGCTAAAAAATGATCAATTTTCTTTGGACAAATATGGAACAGAATTTTAACATCAGTCCTACTATTCTACTAACCATAGTGCTGGTTCTTTCAAAATCTTAAGGAGTAAAGCAGCAGCTTCATTCAATACAGTAACTATTACTATTTTGCACTTGAAAAAAATCCAACCTTATTATAATGTATAATTGTTTAAGGTATTGACTGCCCATCAAAAGAACAGACATTAAGGCTATCATTATCAAAACAATTCTTGATATTAAGTTAATTTCAGCTGAATGAACACTGGCCAACTGTTTTAACTTCTCTGTGTAGAAAAAGAGTTGACTTACAAAAAACAGTTGTTTTTTAAATTAAGCATTAAATGAAACAACTGTAGCTCCAATTGCTTAGAAGAGAAGAAACATAAATTGTGACTGACTTACTAGTCAAGTCACCTGGGCATCTTACTTAATTCTCAGTGCCTCGTTTTCATCTGTAAAATGGGAATAATAATAGTACTGCCTCATGGATAAATGTGAGATGTGAATTAACACAGAAAAGTCATTTCTTTTGAGCTAGGAAGTGCTCAGTATAGCATAGCTGCTGCTGCTGTTGTTGTTATTGTGATTATAAATATTCCTGGTAATTAGGTTTTACTGACTTGAATTTAAACCTTCAATGAACACAACCTAAGTACCTAGAATTCCAAATGACCTGTTACTTTACCCTCCTATCTTTTTATTTGAAGAGAGAAGGAAAAATTAAAAATGAATGTTTAAAACATCTTCGTAACTGAGGACCAGTACACATCATTTTCATTTGACTACTGTATAATGAATGGTCACTGGGATTAAGAAAGATGAGCCTTTCTTAATCAGCTGGGGATAAACCTCCCCACTTGGTTATTTTGTTGGAGTATTATTGAGCCTCTCTAGGCCTCAGTATCCAGATCTGTAACATGGACATCGGTACACAGGTCACAGAGTTGCTGAGAGGATTCAACTGACATATCCATGAACTGGGCAATGTGTACCTCCTGACAAATATTTTATAAACATTTCCTCAAAATTTGAAATCAACTAAGAGGATTTTCCATTGATCTTAAGTTTCCATGAAAATTCAGTTTGCTGGCATTTTGGTGAATTAAACCTGGTGGGTTAAGGATAAGAGTACAAAAGGCATCTCCTCCACACCTCTAATGTTCTTCACTGGTCATTTTTCTCTGTTCTCTTTCGTTTTCATGCTTCTGTGGTATCTGCAATTTGTGTTTGCCTCTCACTTCGTTTTGGAAATATAGCTAGGATACAAATCAAAATATTTAAGACCTAGTCTAATTTCATCAGGTATTCTGGCTTTAAGTGGACACACCTAGTCATGGTCGGGGGGCCCTCTGTGCTCTCACAGAACCTGGGCACCACCTAAACCAAGTCACTGGTCATGTACCATCTAACAGGAGGGGACAGCCAGGAAGTCATCATGTGATGTGCTGTTCAGTGTCAAATGATACCAAGCAGCTGAGCAAAGATAATCCCTAATAAAGAAAACAGGCCAGAATTTCTTATACCTTGCACCCAAATGTCCACCACCTTTATGATATGAATGACAACTATTTTAGTAGCTGTTTTCACCATGAAATATAGTCAAGAATTTTATTTTTCTTACTATATAGTTCTGATTTAAAAAAACTTCTTTATGCGTTTCTTACTTTATGTAATAAAGAATTACAGACACAGGATGAAATTTTATAGGTCTGCAGCAGGAATAGGCTCTGCAACAAATGCCCTAAGAACATAAACAAGCAGTGCTTCAAAGAGTGCCACAACAATGGGTGCCTGGGGAGTCAGTAACCAGAGGCAAGGAGGGCCCTAGGCTGCTGCAGAACCCACATGCCCACGAGTCTGCAGCCCAGGGATGCCCCTGCAGTGGTAGTTGTCACAGGCACTGGGAAGGTCCTGCATTGGAGGATTACTGGGGGCAGGGATGTGGGTGTAGACTGAGACAGAGCTGGTAACCTCCTCCAGCTTAAAGCCCCCTTGAGGAGGTTTGCCAAACAAAAAGTATGAGAAAAGTTTTAGCAACAATAATGTCAGAAGTGACTACAAATGATAAGGAACTGTAAGTCAAGTAGTGCTATCTGATTGTTTTCTACAATTCCTTCTTCCCCAAGGGCTCTGAACTCAGTTCTTGGATTCCCAGTCCCTAGAGACCCCCCAGACAACAGTCTGCAGGTGTCCTGCTAATAATCCTCACCTAAATTGAAGACTGGCCCATCTGAGAAACCCTGACACTGCCCGGAGAGTGAGGGGAGTAGACAGCTCTCAGTCCCCACAACCCCCAAGGCCGATGCCCCTCCCCGAGCCCTGTTCATGCTGCAAGTGGGAGCCCCAGGGACACAAAGCTGACCTGAAGCAACTGAACCTGCAAAACATGACAAAGCAGTGGATGTTTTCTCTGTGAAACTAAACAAAAATGTAAATTATTTTAGCTTCTGTGCTTTTTGGATTGCCTTATTGCCCACAAGGGACTGTATGGGGGCATTACCTCTCTGTGATCAGTCTGCAGTGAGATACAAAGCCCAAATATAAACCATCACAGGCTGCTATCAGTGCTGGACCACACCTTTCTAATTAAAGGAGTGTTTGCCTACAATATAGTTTCCGTAAACCAGTTTCACAAAACCAGGAGGTGTTACCAGTACCTGTTCATGATCCACGATGAGAAATGCAGGTTTTCATATGTAATATTCCACAGCCATGCCCCTGTTGTAACAGCTCACAACAGACATTCAGTCAAATGCATGCATTCTGCGCTATATAGACCATTAAAAAAGGAGGCAGCTTTCTTTCCAAACGGTCTGGCCAAGACTCTGATGCCCCCCCACTCACATGTCCTCCACCGTGATGTCTTTCAGGATCTGGCAGTAATCCACATTCCATACAGCCTGGTCATCCCACACCTTGGAGGCCAGCAGGATCGCCCCTAAAACAATCCGCTTCCAGTTGGCCGGACAGATATCTATCTCTGCATATGTTAAAAGTCTTTCAAGGTACACCTGGGAAGACAAGACAATGCCAGAGCTAAGTGATTTGTTTTCTCCTAAACACCAGCACATCTCAAGAAATGCCAAAATATTATGTATCACATCCACCTTTAAATGGGAATTTATTACCCAATTATATTTATTTTTAAAAGGCCAAAGGGCTCAATGAGTCTGATGAAACAAGGGCTAAAAGTCCCACTCCATTAGTGGACAGTGTGGGTGCAGCTGGATCTTAAACAGACTCTGTGGAGGAAACAATTCCAGGAAGCACAGGCTAATTTCTCACTGTATCAACTGTGATATCCATACATGTTAATGAATGTTCCAACAGAAAGGATAGAGAATGTATAGAGAGTACAATTTTTTTTGTTTGTAGGTTTTTTAAAATTAAGCTTTTTGTTTTGAGATAACTATAGATATACATGCGGTTGTTGATAAGCCTATCTTTTAATTACTGTGGTAAAATATACACAACATATAATTTACCATTTAACCATTTTCAGTTCAGCGGCATTAAGGTACAATCACATTGTTGTGTTGTTTCTGCAGTGTGGTGGTTACCACATTCACCTGACACACTGCTGTGCAACCATCACCACCATCTATCTCCAGAACTTTATCATCTTCCCAAACTGAAACCCTACACCCGTTAAATAATAACTCCCCACTTCCTCCCTCTCCGCAGCTCCGGGCAACCACCATTCTCTATGAATCTGACTATTCTTGGCACATCATATTGGTAGAATCATAAAATATTCGTCCTTTTCTGTCTGGCTTATTATCACTTCGCATAATGTCCCCAAGGTTCACCCATGTTGTGGCATGGGTCAGAACTTCCTTTTTAAGGCTGAATAATATTCAACTGTATGCATATACCCATCGTGTTTATCCATTCATCTGTCAATGAACGTTTGAGCTGTTCCTCCGTGTGGCTATTGTGAACAATGTAGCTATGAACACTGGTGTACAAATATCTGTTTGAATCCGTGCTTTTAATTCCTTTGGGTACATACCCAGAGGTGGAATTGCTGGATCATAGGGTAATCCTATGTTCAGTTTTTGAGGAGCTGCCATATCATTTTCCACAGTATGCACCATTTCACATTTCGGCAATGCACAAGGATTCCAATTTCTCTACATCCTCCCTAACGCTTCTTATTTTCTGTTTTGTTTTGGTAATAGTCATCCTGACGGGTGTGAAGTCGTATATCACTGTGATTATGATTTTATATACCTATTTTTAAATCATTAAAATGATTGGAAAATAAAATCAAGTAATACAGGATTTCTAAACTGACAGAGTTTAGGTTGAAGACAGACATCAGAAATATCTACAAAGCCCATTAAGCTGGGCCACGAGGTAAGAATGTCTTTTCTAGTTTCCCATAGTAAAACTCTGTTTATTATTGATAGTACGTCTTACACTTCTCTGAACTATGAAATTACTACTGCAGTTTTTATCAAATGCATTTGCAAAGTGAAAATGTAACAGAAAAAAAAAACAAAATTAAACAGACATCATCCATGCTTTTTTTAAGAACTTGCAGATAAAACCCATTAATGTTATAATTATTCATAGTATATAATGTCCATAAAGTCTTAAATATTACAAAACGCAAAAAGGCACATGTGGAAAGGAAAATGTTTACACATAAATAAAATACAGATTATTTTCAGTTAAATGATACCAACAGTCCCAAATGGAATGGGAAAGGTTTTTTTTGTTTTGTTTTGTTTTGTTTTGTTTTGTTTTGTTTTTTAAAAAAAGGAAGAATTCACACCTGTTACTTCATTAGGATGTCTTTGAGGAGGCGGCTGAACTTTAGGAAGTTCTTGAGAAAAAGGGTAATTAACACTGATTGGGAGAGGTCTCTTATGGGATGTGAATGCACAAGGCCTGTGAAGGGGCCAACATTCATTATGACCAACAATCATAGAAGGTGGGCTGCTCTGGAAGAACCCCAGCTCCCGGCTTGCACAGCTAGGTAGGTGCTGTTCTCTGGGACAGGGTGCACTGGGGAGGAAGAGGTTGGTAAAAGATCGCAGGCCTGACTCTGGACATTTTCTGTCTTGAAATGTCCCAGTGGATGCCACATAAGTAGTGAACATGCAGGTCTGAAGCTCCAAGAAAACAGCACTGGGGTGCCAGTTTGAGAGTCTGTGATAGGCAGACAGAGCAAAGCCAGGGACAAAGGACCCGGGGGAGGCTTCAGAACTAAGAAAGGGAGGGGCTGGGCCTGAGACTGGAGGGCCCCTTCCGTTTTAAGGCCTGGAGACAGGATGAAGGGGTAACAAAGAAGAGTGGGGAGTAAAACCTGGTATGTGGTGTTCGTTTGAGTCTTGTAATAGTTTGGAAAAGAACTTCTAAGGCAAAGCTGTTTGCAAGTGCCTAAACTAGGCTTACAACATCATACGGGGCATTTGAGAAGGAAACTGAAGTGGCCTCTTGCACAATAAAACATTAAATTGGAGGAGTAAGGACTCTAGAGGCAGTGATTATGCAGGTGGAGGGGGAGGAGAAGCAGCAGGCATGGGGGATTCAGCAAGGAGGAAGCCAGGGAGAGAAGGGCAAGGGAGTAAGGGTAGAGGGACAAAAGGAGTGGGGAGGGAAGACAGGGCAGAAGAGGGGGACGGAGGAACAATCCTTAATGGAAGCAAAACTCTGGGCAAATTAAGGATAAAACGACCATCAGCGAGCAGCACAGGGTCATGAGCAGCGTAGGGTCATAAGCCATGAGCAGCGCAGGGTCACGAGCAGTGTAGGGTCATGAGCCATGAGCAGCGCAGGGTCACGAGCACCGTAGGGTCATGGGCCATGAGCAGCGCAGGGTCACGGACAGTGTAGGGTCATGGGCCATGAGCAGTGCAAGGTCACGAGCAGTGTAGGGTCATGAGCCATGAGCAGCGCAAGGTCACGAGCAGTGTAGGGTCGTGAGCCATGAGCAGTGCAGGGTCATGAGCAGTGTAGGGTCATGGGCCATGAGCAGCGCAGGGTCACGAGCAGTGTAGGGTCACGAACCATGAGCAGCACAGGGTCGCATACAGCATAGGGTCACATGGCTTGACCAGCTACTCTGCAGAGCCCCCCACCCCTCATCCCTAAACCACAGACAGAGTGAGAAGGTCTAATGCTCCCCAAAGCAACCAGAAGCTTCCTTGTGGCTTATTTTGCCAGGTGCAGCTGTGAAGCCCCTGAGAAACTAGTGGGGTGGGGAGGGGCAGGTCAGACTCTTCTCTGCCTCTTCGAGAGAAGGGGTTTGGCATGATGAGGGGTGGGAGGGGGGCGGAGTTGGCACCCAACTGTTTGCTGAATGAAAACATCCATGACTAATGGTTTCTTGCTTAAAAAGATTATTGTTCTGTGTTCAGATTACTTTTCTGTGTTCAGTGCTTTACTAATGAAACAGCAGTTTTTTAAATCTTAAAAACTTGGATTTTTATGGCTTACTTATCAGATGTTCCTTAGAATGGATCAGGGCACTGTACTGAAGACAAAGTAAAAATCCTAAAAAGAAAGTACGGTTGACCCCTGAACAACACAGGTTCGAGCTGTGTGGATCCACTAATACGCAGATTTTTTCGGTAAGTTACACTGAATGCACCTGCCTCTCCTGCCTCCCTTCCACCTTCTCCACCTCTTTCGCCTCCACAGCCCCAGAGGCAGCAAGATCAACCCCTCCTCTCCTCCTCAGCCTACTCAACGCGAAAATGACCAGGATGACAACCTTTATGATGATCCACTTCCACTTAATGAATGGGAAATATATTTTCTTGGCCAGGTGTGGCGGCTCAAGCCTGTAATCCCAGCACGTCGGGAGGCAAGGTGGGCAGATAATGAGGTCAGGAGATCGAGACCATCCTGGCCAACATGGTGAAACCCCGTCTCTACTAAAAATACAAAAATTAGCTAGGCATGGTGTGCGCGCCTGTGGTCCCAGCTACTTGGGAGGCTGAGGCAGGAGAACTGCTTGAACCCGGGAGGCGGAGGCTGCAGTGAGCCAAGATTGCGAAACTGCACTCCAGCCAGGGTGACACAGTGAGACTCCATCTCATAAAATATATAAATATACATACATATATTTATTTATATATATTTATATATATGTATATATATTTGTCCTTATTTTCTTAACATTTCTTTTCTCTGGCTTACTTCATTGTAAGAATACAGTATAGCATACATATAACATGCAAAATAAATAATAACCAAATGTTTATGTTGCAGGTAAGGCTTTCAGTCAACAGTAGGCTATTAAGTTTCAAGGGGCCAAAAGTTACATGTGGATTTTCAACTGTGCAGGGTTCCATGCCTCTAACCCTGGAGTTGTTCATTGGTCAAGTGGAATAACATGTTTCAAATCCCAGACGCAAATAGCCAATAAGCTGTAGTAAGAGGTTCTAAGTATACTGATAATAAAATGGAAAACCATTATAGGCAAAGTCCACCTTGACCTTCCCAAATTAGTTGGGTGACCCTCTGCTTGCTCCCAGTGCTGCATTTATCTAAGCGTAGTGTAAGGGCCTCTTCCCTGGATAGGAAGCCTGGATAAACCCTCATCTCATCCCCAGTATGCGCGGCATCTAGCCCAGGGGCCGGCAGAGGGTGCTCCCTGAATGCTTCATGGACACATGGGGTCCTGCAGGGACGACAAGGGGCCGCATCCACACAGGGCTCCGGCAGGCTCCTGAAAGAGCTATGGAAGGGCAGATTTCCAACCCAACGGAAGTCGGCGGGACTACATACAAGTGATTCACTAGTAAAACGACCACAAATAATGGCATTCAGGAAAGAGAACCGCATCAACAAGGCGTAGTGAATTAACGAAAACTGAGTCCTTGGCTTGTGAGACAGGAGCAGTGGTGAACAACAAAGTTCAGAGGAGGCAGCTATAGGCACACGGGAAGCCAAAGAGATCTTCAAATAAGGCCCAGGAAGTCACGAAGCACACGGCATTGTAACTGCACTGGAAAGGCCTTTGTAGGGGTTTCCAAGTGTCCTTCACTCAACAATAGCATTTGAGTGTGACAACTGTTGGTGGAAAAAAGAAAGTCACTCAAGAGAGCTGAATAACCTTATCAATTTTTGGAGATTTTCATTTTTAACGGTATTTATTATATTAAGTTTGAACAGAAAGAATAAGCTAATGTTTTAGATCATAATTGTTCTCTGTTTGAACATCATAACTCTTCAGATAAAGATCTAGGTGAGGTTCCGTGGAATTCAAGCTGGCACTGACCTTAAGGCCCCAGGCTGCATATTTTACAAAGGCTGATGACAAACTCCTCTCGCTCTCCAACAAAGAGACAACCAGAAAATGTGCAATACCACTGTGCTGAGAGCAGAAAACGGGGACTGGACCTAAGCAAACCTCCAGATCGTTAAAGCAGCAGAAAAAGAAGACTGTGATTCAATCTTCACCCAGATCCCGGAGATTCCACTCCTTTACAGACATGAGGCGCTCGAACCTCCCAAGCTCTTCACAGAGGTCAGTGCTCACTGGCTCAGTACAAAAAGCTGACTACATTTTCTTCTGACTTTGTAACTTACCTTAGTTGATGAATATTAATAACTCTATTAGTAATATTTAAGAGAATACTTAATGTTTGGGAAAAAAACAAACAGTCATGAACCAGGTGTGATATTCCATTACGGCTAACTGAAGCAATCAGACAACACAATACATCCTGTAACAGAGGGAAAGCAGTTGCTACATTGGGGAGATAAGGCATTCATGGTAAGCGCGACTTAAAAATATGTAATTTAGCAAAACTTGCCAATAAAACTATAGTCAAGGGTCAGCTGCAACTTCTTTAGTAAACTTCCACTTGGATATTTTAACTCTCTGCCAAGTAAAATAATACACGGTTGATTTTTCTAAACAATATCCCACGACCATTGCTAACAGGTCACTCTTACTCAATTAAGTTTTCAGATTTAATTCATGAGAATGACTATCCTAAGAAGTCTCTCTTGAAACCACAGGTTAATGAGCAACTATGGAGCTACAAACAGGCATCAGCTGACTGCACATCACAAAGCTGTTCAGAGGCATTTGGAGGGCATCAAACAAAACTTGCGGAATTGAGGATATATGCAAATGAGATCCCAATGATGCTGAAATTATTCCAATCCGATTTTAGAGAGTAATACTAGGCCAGTTAATTGTCTGAATCTGTACCAGATATAATTTCCTTCTGGACTTTAATCCTGCCATCTTTCAGCTGTTTGGTTTGATGATTAGAGCATGTTCCAACACGGCTGAGGTTGAAATCATACCGGTGAAGACTGTGAAGTGAGTTGGTAGCTTCATTCCATTCTTAATTATACCCTAATTCCAGAGTGCCATCTCATAAACATACTATTTGGGGGGAATGGGGGTAACTACCTAAACTCCCTGTATTCAGCAATGCTCCATAAATTACCACTTTTGTGGCCAACAAAAATTATTTTAAAGGAGTAATTATTATTTTCTGTTTATAAAATTTCTGCCAGTTTCACATTTGGATTCTTTTTGTACCTGATGCTGGAAGATTTTCCAATAGCCTGGAATATACATTTATATTATGAATATAAGTTAATAAATTAATATAAAGTATAATCTTTACCCTAAACTACAGCAATAACCTCCTTGTTGGTACCCCTGGAGAGATCTTAATACAAATCTTACATGATTCTGTTGGTATCCTGTGGATATGGGTTATAGGGTGTCCCCTCTTCCAAAATGCGTTGTTGAAGTCCTAACCCCAAGTGCCTCAGAATAAGGCCTTATTTGGAGACAAGGCCTTTACAGAGGTAGTGGAGTTAAAATGAGGTCATTAGGGCAGGACCTAATACAATATGATTGGGGCCCTTACATTAAGGGGAAACTTGGAGACAGACATGCACACAGGAGAACGCTGCGTGAGCATGAGGCTGGGCACCCACACATTGTAATATGTCAGAGAGAGGCCTGGAACAGAACCTTCCCCCACAGCCCTTGGAACTAACCCGGCCAGTGCCTTGATTTCAGATTGCTGGCCTCCAGGACTGGGAGACAATGAAGTTCTGGTGTTGAAGACACCCAGTGTGCAGTACAACGTTCTGGCAGCCCCAGGGAATTAACAAAATATCTGTCTAAAGACCTTGATGGCTCCCTCCCACCTGAAGCAAAGCTGGCGATCCACAGGCTGGGAGTAGCTCACAGACAGGTTTCGTTTGGCTTGGAGATTCTTTTAAAAATCCCAGCTAACAACAGGGAACATTCAAAAATAAGTCTGGGTTTCTTTGAACACTGGAAGGCCCCAGCCCCTCATTTCTACATGGCAAGGATTAGTCATGTTGTGATTTTCAAATGTTACTGAGTGTACATGCATGCACACATGAACACAAGCTTGCTTAGCATTTGCCATCAGTAACAACCCCCTCTGCCCTCTAAAAGGAGGCCTTTGCAGCCCAGGAAATGATCCTGATCATCTATCTAAAAATGTATATAAGCAGAAAAGAAAGAACAAAACAGCACAGTGTGCAGCAAAGAGTGAACACAACAAGCCTGAGACTGCCATGCTCAGAACAGGCTGCTTCTGGGGCTGACCTCAGTTGGCATTTGAGAGTGTCCATTTCAGGAGGGCTCCTAGCATTCCCAGGACAGGTAAGAGCAGCTCACTATGCACACAAGGTGTACAAACAAGGTGGTTTATGATGAGCCTGCTTTCCTTCTGGGACTCTGGAATTTTGCCATGTGCTAAACGGAGGATGTCTGCATAACCAACACTCAACACAAACCTTGGGTGCTGTCTCTAATGGGCTTTGCTGGTGGACAACATCTTAGAAGTATAGTCATATGTCATTTAACAATGGGTACATTCTGAAAAATGCTTCATTAGGCAATTCGATCCTTGTCGGAATACCATAGAGTGCACTTACACAAAAGCAGGTGTTATGGCCTACTACAAACCTAGGCTGTGTGGTATGACCTATTGCTCCAAGGCTGCAAACCTGTACAGCATGTGACTGTACTGAATACTGCTGGTAATTGGAACACAATGATGAGTATTTGTGTATCTAAATATATCTAAAAAAGAAAAAGTACCATAAAAATATGGTATTGAAGATAAAAATGGTTCACCTGTACAGGGCACTTACAGTAAATGGAGCTTGCAGGACTGGAAGTTGCTCTGGATGAGTGAGTGGTGAGTGAATGTGAATCGTAGGGCATTACTGTACACTACTGTGGACTTGATAAATGCTGTACATTTAGGCTCTATTAAATTTATGAAAAAGATTTTCTGTAATAATAAATTAACCTTAGCTTACTGTAACTTTAAAAATTTTTTAAACTTTGGACTCTTTTTGTAGTAACGCTTAGATAAAAACACACATTATATAGCTGTACAAAAATATTTTCTCTCTTTATATCCTTATTCTACAAGCTATTTTATATTTAAGTTAGTTTTTAATTTCTAAACTTTTTTGTTAAAAACTAAGACATCAACACACATTAGCCTAGACCTACACAGAGTGAGGATGATCAATATCGCTGTTTTCCGCCTCCACTTCTTGCCCCACTGCCAGGTCTCCAGAGGCAATAATACACACAAAGCAGTGGTCTCCTGCCTGCTTCCAGAACACCTCCTGAAGGACCTGCCTAAGGCTGTTTCACAGTTAACTTCTTTTTTTTTTTTTTTAAATAAGTAGAAGGAGTACCTTCTAAAGTAAGAATAAAAAGTATAGTATAGTAAACACATAAAACAGTAACAGAGTCGTTTATTATCAAGTATTATATGTACCGTGCACATACTAGACTTTTACATGTCTGACAGCACAGGTTTGCTTATATCAGCACCACCACAAACACCTGAAACCTAGGATACACTAGGATGTTATGACGTCACTAGGCGACAGGAATTTCTGAGCTCCACTATAATCTTCTGGACAAATGTCATATATGTGGTCCGTCGTTGACTGAAACACCATTATGTGGCACATGACCGTATTGTTACAACTCATTGCCGGGGGATCAACTGTGTCCTGTATGACTCCACTGGGAGAGGACTCTTTTTCCTTCAGACTTCGCCCCATGGGCCCTCCCCTTTTTGCTGATTTTTGCATTGTACCCTGACATTGTAGTATGTCATAGCTGTAGAACTATATGCTGGGTCCTGTGAGTCCTTTTAGTGAATAATCAAACCTGAGGTGGTCTCGGGGACTCCCAACACACACAGTATTACAAATGGCAGGCTGCACCCAATTAGTGGGGTTTTAAACAAATATACAAGATTATGAACAGCATTCTTTACTGAAATTTTTTTAAAAATGAAACAGATGGAAAAGAGTAGATCTAGCAAGTTGAGGTATCTGTTTATGAAATCTTGGGCAGTGGTGTGCGCTAAGATGAACATAATTTGTATTGCACTTGCCTTTAACTTTACTGAATTTGCATTAGCATGGCAACTCTTAGACTCCCTCTCACTAAGTTTAGATAACTAGTGACTTGACCACCACTTATTATTTGCTAGCAATTGGAGGAACAACTGAATATGTCTGGACTCATCACTGAATAGATGCCACCTGAATAACAGCTTTTGAATTCCTCAGAATCTATTAAAAGTGACCCATAAAGGAAGTCTTTCAGGGTCAGACTCAATTGATTCCAGTCACTTCACCATCAGAGCACCAGACTCTGAGAAGGGATTTGGAGGCTGCAGTTCAGGGGTTGAATGGCAGGCATCGGACAGCCGTGAAGCAATGGCTGGGCCCTGCCAAGGCCTTCCCCAGGCTGAGACCCAACCCCACTTGGCATAACCAGTGGTCCTGACAGGCTGATATAACAAGCACTCTTCTCAGAATGCATCACGTAGGCAGGTGGAACACAACTGCCTGCATAAGTGTGGGCTGCACAGAGTGACCTCATTCCAAGGATACACAGTACAGAAAGTGGAGAAAAAGAGTGACTACAAAGCAGAGAAACCTGACAAACACAACCTCAGCCAGGGATCAAGGTTATCATCAATAGTCATGAGTCATGTTGATCAAATGTACCTTTGATGTGATGTGATAAGAATGGTGCTTTACCTTTGTTATTTTCCTCCAAAAAAACATATAATCCCAGTCTAATCATGACAAAAACATCAGACAAATCCCAAGTTAGGGACATTCTACAAAAAAACTAGCCAGCACTCCTCAAAACTGTCAAGATCGTCAAAAACAAGGAAAGCCTGAGAAACTATCACAGCCAAGAGGAGACTAGGGAGACACGGCAACTAGATACAATATGGTGTCCTGGATGGGATCCTAAAGAAGAAAAGGGATGCTGGGTAACAACAACTAAATACAATACGGTGTCCTGGATGGGATCCTAAAGAAGAAAAGGGATGCTGGGTAATGACAACTAGATACAACTTGGTGTCCTGGATGGGATCCTAAAGAAGAAAAGGGATGCTGGGTAATGACAACTAGATACAAGATGCTGTCCTGGATGGGATCCTAAAGAAGAAAAGGGATGCTGGGTAAAAACTAAGTAAACTGGAGTAAAAATGAACTTCAGTTAATAATAATATATGGGCAGGTATGGTGGTTCACACCTGTAATTCTAGCACTCCGGGAGGCCGAGGAGGAAGAGTCACTTGAGGACAGGAGTTCAAAGCTGGCCTGGGCAACACAGCAAGACCCAGTATCTACAAAATATTTTTAAAAATTAAGCAAGTTTGAAGGTGCACAGCTGTAGTTCCAGCTACTCAGGAGGCTGCAGGGACAGAATCACTTGAGCACAGGAGTTTGAGGCTGCAGAGAGCCATAAATGGTGCCAATGCACTTTAGCCAGGGCAACAGAATGAGATCTGTCTCAAAACTAATAGTTAGAATAATAATATAACAGCATCAGTTCATTAGGTGTAACAAATAGATCACACTAAGATACTAAATTATGTACATTACATCATATAATTTTATAATATTATAAATGTTAAAAATAAACTGGATGTGGGATTTATAGGAACTCTGCTTTCTTCACAATTTTTATGTAAATCTAAAAGTAATTTAAAACAAAAGTTTATTTAAAAAAATACATCTATGGAAATGAAAGTATAACCCAGCAAAACTTATGCAATGCAACTAAAGCTCAGAAATTCATAACTGTAGATGCCTGTATTAAAAAAAAATCTCAAATCAATAACCTAACCTTCCACATTAAGCAACTAGAAGAGCAAACTGAAACTAAGGTAAGTAGAAGGAAGGAAGTAATCAAGATTAAAATGGAAAGAAATGAAACAGAAATACTAAAACGAGAGAAAAAATCTATGAAACTGAAAGTTGATTCCTTGGAAAAAACAACAAAATTCAAAAACCTGAAGGCAGACCAACCAAGAAAAAGAGAGATGGCTCAAATGAGTAAAATCAGAAACAAAACAGAGGACATTATAGACTTTACAGAAATAAAAAGAATCATAAAGGAATACTTGGAACAAATGCATGACAACAAATTGGATAATGCTGATGAAATGGACAAATTCCTAGAAAAACACAAACTACTGCAACTGACTCAAGAAGAGATAACCTGAATAGACCTATAAGAAAAAAGCAGAGACTGATTAGTAAAGTAGAAACTTCCAACAGAGAAAAACCCTGACCAACATGGCTTCAGTGATAAATTCTACCAAACATTTAAATGAGAATACCAACCTTTCACAAACTCTTCAAAAAAAAAAAGAAGTAGAAGGAATATTTCTCAATTTGTTGTTCTATGAGGCTACTATTTCCCTGATACCAAAACCAAAGCTATCATAAGACCAAATTCCTTATAAATATGGATGTAATTATCAACAAAAGACTAGCAAACTGAGTCCAGCGACATATAAAAAGAATTATACACCGTGACCAACTGGGAATTATCCCAGGAATGCGGGGTTGATTTAACATATTAATAGAACAAAAGACAAAAACTACATGATCAATCACAATAGACGCAGAAAAGCATTTAACAGAATCTAATTTCCTTTCAAAATAAAAACACTACACAAATTAAGAATAAAAGGAAACTTCCAGCCGGGCGCGGTGGCTCACGCTTGTAATCCCAGCACTTTGGGAGGCCGAGGCGGGCAGATCACGAGGTCAGGAGATCGAGACCACGGTGAAACCCCCGTCTCTACTAAAAACACACACACAAAAAAAATTAGCCGGGCGTGGTGGCGGGCGCCTGTAGTCCCAGCTACTGGGAGAGGCTGAGGCAGGAGAATGGCGTGAACCCGGGAGGCGGAGCTTGCAGTAAGCCGAGATCGCACCACTGCACTCCAGCCTGGGTGACAGAGCGAGACTCCGTCTCAAAAAAAAAAAAAAAAAAGAGGGGAAAAAAAAAAAAAAAAGAATAAAAGGAAACTTCCTCAATCTGATAAAGGACATCTACAAAAAACTCACAGCACACAGCACATTTAATGGAAAAGAATGGAAAGCTTCACACCTAATACCAATAACAAGACAAGGATGTGCACTCATGATACTTCTATTCAACACTTTACTAGAGGTAATAACTATGGCAACTAGGCAAGAAAACTAAATAAAAGGCATCCGTAATGAAAAGGAAGAAGTAAAACTATCTCTATTTGCAGGTGATCTTCCCATGTAACATTCTAAAGAATCTACTAAAAAAATTATTAGAATAAATGAATTCAGCAATGTGGCAGGGTACAAGATCAATCTACAAAAATAAATTGTATTTCTATAGTCTAGCAATAAACCACCAAAAATGAAATTAAGAAAACAATTCAATTTATAATGGCATGAAAAAGAGTTAAATACTTAGGAATAAATTTTCTTTTCTTTTTTGAGATGGAGTCTCACTCTGTCACCAGGCTGGAGTGCAGTGACGCAATCTTGGCTCACTGCAACCTCCGCCTCCCAAGCGATTCTCCTGCCTCAGCCTCCCAAGTAGCTGGGACTACAGGTGCATGTCACCACACCCAGCTAATTTTTGTGTTTTTAGTAGAGACCGGGTTTCACCATATTGGCCAGGATGGTCTCGATCTCTTGACCTCGTGACCCGCCCTCCTCAGCCTCCTAAACTGCTAGGATTACAGGCGTGAGACACCGCACCCGGCCCCCTAGGAATAAATTTAACAAAAGAAATATAAGATTTGTATATTGAAAACTATAGAAAAACATTGACAAAATGAAAGAAAATCTAAATAAATAGAAAGATATTCCATGTTAGAAGAGATTTGAATGCTTAATATTGCTAAGACTGCAATACTTCCCAAACTGATCTACATATTCAATGCAATTCCTACTAAAATCCCAAAATTTTTGAGGTGGTAGGTGCTGACAGAAATTGACAAGCTAATTCTAATGTTCATAGGGAAATGCAAGGATCATGGATAGCATGGCCAAAACAACATTGAGAGGGAAAAAGCTGGAGACTCATACTTTCCAATTTCAACTTCAAATCTATGGTAATCAAGACAGTGTAGTACTGATATAAGGATACACATATAGATCAATGGAACAAAATTGAAAACCCAGAAATAAACCTTCATGTTTATGGTCAAGTGATTTTTGACAAGGGTGATGAGACAGTTCAATGGGCAAAGGATAAAAGCACTGGGACAACTGGATATCCAAATGCACAGGAACGAATGTGGACCCCTAACTCACAAAAATTAGCTCAAAATGAATGATAGACCTAAATGTAAGAACTACATTTATAAAACTCCTAAAGGAAGATATAGGGGTAAATCATCATGACCATGGGTTATGCAATGATTCTTAGATAAGCACAAGTGACAAAAGAAATACACTGGGCTTCGTGAAAATCAAAACCTAAGCTGCAAACTGATACCATTACAAAAAAGAAATGACAAAACAGATGAGAAAATGTGTGTGAATCATATACCTGACAAAGGACTTGTATCCAGAACATATAAAGAACTCCTGTAATGCAACAACCAAAAGACAACCCGTTCTTAAAATGGGCAAAGAATGTAAATAGATAATTCTCCAAAGAAAACATACAAGTGGTCAATAAACACATGAAAATATGCTCAACCATCATTAATCCTCAGGGAAATGCAAATAAAACCAATGACCTAACCCTTCAAACCCACTAGAATGGCTAACATGAAAAAGAGACACTAACAAGCATTGATAAGGATGCGATGTGGAGAAACTGAAAATCTCATTATGTTGCCAAAGGAAATCTGAAATTGTGCAGTCACTTTGAAAAACAGTCAATCTGCTGTTACTCAAAACAGAGTTACCATATGACCCAGCAATTCCACTTCTAGATATATACCAAAAGAAATGAAGACATATACCCACATATAAACTGTATCAGTCCATTTTCATGCTGCTGATAAAGACATACCTGAGACTGGGCAATCTACGAAAGAAAGAAGGTTTAATTGAACTTACAGTTCCACATGGCTGGGGAAGCCTCACAATCATGGCAGAAGGCAAGGAGGAGCAGGTCATGTCTTACACGGATGGCAGCAGGCAGAGAGAGAATGAAAGCCAAGGGAAAGAAGTTTCCTTTTACAAAACCATCAGATCTCGTAAGACTTATTCACTACCACGAGAACAGTATGGGGGAAACCAGTGCCATGATTCAATTATCTCCCATAACAATGGGATTTATGGGAGATACAATTCAAAATGAGATCTTGGTGGGGACACAGCCAAACCGTATCATTCCACCCCAGGCCCTCCCAAATCTCAAGTCCTCACATTTCAAAACCAATCATGCCTTCCTAACAGTCCCTCATTTCAGCATTAACTCAAAAATCCACAGTCCAAAGTCTCATCTGAGACAAAGCAAGTTCCTTCCACCTATGAGCCTGAAAAATCAAAAGCAAGCTAGTTACTTCCTAGATACAATGGGGGTACAGGTAATGGGTAAATACAGCCATTCCAAAGGGAAAAAATTGGCCAAAACAAAGAAGTTACAGGGCCCAAGCAAGCCCGAAATCCAGCGGGGCAGTCAAATTTTAAAGCTCTAAAATGATCTCCTTTGACTCCAGGTCACACTGATCCAAAAGGTGGCTTCTGACAGTCTTGGGCAGCTCCACCCCTGTGGTTTTGCAAGGAATAGTCCCCCTCCTGGCTGCTTTCACAGGCTGGCATTGAGTGTCTGCAATTTTTCCAGGTGCACAGTGCAAGCTGCTGGTGGATCTACCATTCTGGGGTCTGGAGGATGGTGGCCCTCTTCTCACAGCTCCACTAGGCAGTGCCCCAGCAGGGACTCTGTGTGGGGGCTCTGACCTCACATTTCCCTTCCACACGGTCCGAGCAGAGGTTCTCCATGAGGGCCCTGCCCCTGAAGCAAACTTTTGCCTGGGCATCCAGGCATTTCCATACATCTTCTGAAATATAGGCAAACCTCAATTCTTGACTTCTGGACACCCACAGGCTCAATGCCACACAGAAAGTGCCAAGGCTTGGGGCTTCTACCCTCTGAAGCAACAGCCCAAGCTGTGCCTTGGCCCCTTTTAGTTATGACTGGAGTGGCTGGGATGCAGGGCACCAAGTCCCTAGACTGCACATAGCACAGGAACCCTGGGCCCAGGCTACAAAACGCTTTTCTCCTAGACCTCCAGGCCTGTAATGGGAGGGGTTGCCCTGAAGACCTCTGACATGCCCTGGAGACATTTTCCCCATTGTCTTGGGGATTAACATTCTCTCCTGCAAATTTCTGCAGCCCGCATGAATTTCTCCTCAGAAAATGGTGTTTCTTTTCTATCAGACTGTCAGGCTGCAAATTTTGTGAACTTTTATGCTCTGCTTCCCTTATAAAACTGAATGCCTTTAACAGCACCCAAGTCACCTCTTGAATGCTTTGCTGCTTGGAAATTTCTTCCACCAGATACCATAAATCATCTCTCTCAAGTTCAAAGTTCCACAAATCTCTACTGCAGGGACAAAATGCCACCAATTTCTTTGTTAAAACATAACAAGAGTCACCTTTGCTCCAGTTCCCAACAAGTTCCTCATCTCCATCTAAGGCCACCTCAGCCTGAACCTTATTGTCCATATTGCTATCACCACTTTGGGCAAAGCCATTCAACAAGTCTCTAGGAAGTTCCAAATTTTCCCACATTTTCCTGTGTTCTTCTGAGCCTTTCAAACTGTTCCAATCTCTGCCTGTTACCCAGTTCTAAAGTCACTTCCATATTTTTGGGTATCTTTTCAGCAGCGCCCCACTCTACTGCTACCAATTTACTGTATGAGTCCATTTTCACACTGATGATAAAGACATATCCGAGACTGGGAAAAAAAAAAAAAAAGAGGTTTAATTGGACTTGCAATTCCACATGGCTGGGGAGGCCTCAGAATCATGGCGGAGGGCAAAAAGGACTTCTTACATGGTGCCAGCAAGAGAAAATAAGAAGGATGCAAAAATGGAAACCCCTGATAAACCCATCAGATCTCATAACACTTATTCACAACCACAAGAACAGTATGGGGGAAACTGCTGCCATGTTTCAGTTATCTCCCACCAGGTCCCTCCCACAATAATGGGAGTTATGGGACATACAATTCAAGATGAGATTTGGGTGGG
Organism: Hylobates moloch; assembly: GCF_009828535.3. Classification (NCBI taxonomy): domain Eukaryota; kingdom Metazoa; phylum Chordata; class Mammalia; order Primates; family Hylobatidae; genus Hylobates; species Hylobates moloch. The sequence goes on from NW_026652278.1 coordinate 90,156,320, forward strand.
GACACAGCCAAACTACATCACAAACTTATACAAATCTTATCACAAACTTATGTTCACAGCAGCAGTATTCATAATAACCAGAAAGTAGAAACAAGTTAAATGTCCACCAACTGATGAATGAGTAAACAAAATGAAGTACAGCGACCTTCAGCATCTGTGGAAGGTTGGTTCCAGGGCCCCCTGTGGATACTAAAACCTGAGGATGCTCAAGTCCCTGATATAAAATGGCAGAGCCATTTTCATATAACTTATGCACATCATCTTGTATATTTAAATCATCTCTACATCAGGTATAACACCTAATACAATGTAAATGCTAAGTAAATTGTGGTTATACTGTTTTGTTTAGGGAATAATGACAAGAAGAAAATTCTGTACATGTTCAGCACAGATGCAACCATCACAGGCCTAACCACATTTTCAATTTGCAGTTGGCTGAATCTTCAGGTGCAAAACCCTTGTACGAGGAGGGCCAACATTCACTCTGTCTCTCATATATACATATACATATACATATACATATACATATACATATACATATACATATACACATACACATATACATAGAGAGAGAGAGAGAGCTAAAAGCCTGTGGGTTGTGACCAACTCAGCATTCCACTGGGGGCTATATGATCAAACAGCAGACTGTTTATCATGAATGCAGGATGTGGGCAAACTCACAACTGCACCTGCCACCAGAAGGTTTGCTGAGTGTAATCACTCCCTGGTGCCGTGCTCCTTGAGGTTATCTACTGGAACATCTAGAGACTACTGTTCAGAGAATGCAGCTGTGCAGGCCTGCACTAAGTCAAGCAGCTGACTGACAAGCACCCCCTTCTCCGTATCTCCTTTACTCAATAAATACGAAGGGCTATAGAAGCTCTGGGCCCTTGTTCACTAAAAGCAAGGAGCCCGCTGACCCCTTCTTCCAAATACAGTTTTCTCTTGTTCACCAAAGGATTACTGCACATATATATATATATATATATATATATACATATATATATATATATGTATCTCCATTCAATGGAACATTATTTGCAATAAAAAAGGACATACTATACATGCTACAATGTGGATGAAACCCGAAAACGTATGCTAAGTAAAAGAAGCCAGTCATGAACTATCATATGAGATACTATTGATATGAAATGTTCAGAATAGGCAAATGAGATAGAAATTTGATTAGTGGTTTCCTGGGCCTGGGTGGAGGCTAAGAATGCGGAGTGAATGCCAAAGGGTAAGGGGTTTCTCTATGCAGTGAAGGGAATATTCTGAAATTAGGTTGTAGTGATGGTTGTACAATGTACTAAAACCCACTGAAATGCTCACTTTAAATGACTGAATTGTATGATATATAAAATATGTCTCAATAAAGCTATTAAAAAATAGGAAATAAAGAAACGGACCACACCCCCTCCTGTCTGGTCAGCTGTCACTTTGCCACCTCAATCTCTTCTTGGTTCCCCTTCCCTTATGCCTAAATCCCTCCATCAATCACCAACTTCCTCTCTTTCTCCCTCTCCCATCACTGTGGCTCTGCAGACAGAACTAACCTCACACGGAATGCTCCATCAAGGTTCAGCTGAGTGATGTCCCTGAAGTTGGCGAGTTTGCTTCTGTCCCTTCAGAAAGCTTAAGCAGGGCTAGGTGTGGTGGCACATGCCTGTAATCCCAGAACTTTGGGAGGCTGAGGTGGGCAGATCACTTGAAGTCAGGAGTGACCAGCCTGGCCAACATGGTGAAACCCCCTTCTCTACTAAAAATCCAAAAAAATTAGCAGGGCATGGTGGTGCACGCCTGTAATCCCAGCTACTCAGAAGGCTGAGGCAGGAGAATCGTTTGAACCTGGGAGGTGGAGGGTGTAGTGAGCTGAGATTGTGCCACTGTACTCCGGCCTGAGCAACAAAGTGAGACTCCATCTCAAAAAAAAAAAAAAAAGGTTAAGCAATGAAATGAAATGTGTCAAATGTTCTAAAACTTCTGGGGCAGGGGAAGATCATGAATAATGCTCCTTATGTTTCAGGCACATCACCACCATGTACTTCAGCCAGTAGGCAGTTATTACTGTGCTCACTACATGTTCAACAAATACTTACTGAGCATTTATTATGAGCTGGGCTGCGTTCCAGATGTTGGTCATATTGTAGTAAACCAAATGGACAAAAAGACAAGACATTTCTTACTCATGGGGCTTACTGACAAAACAATAAAATTAATTACTTCAACCTAAAGCATGCTGACAGGTGATAAGCACGTGGAGAAAAAGCAGGAAGTAATCAGCAGGGAGTGCAGTGCAGGAGGGAGGCTGCAACTTCAGATACAGTGGCCAGGCAACAGCCCCCTGATGTGCCCTTTGAGCAAAGATGGGGAGGAGGAGGGCAGGACACATCTCAAACACACCTGGGACAGAGGGGGCTGGGTGCCAAGGCGTGGAGGAAGTCCCGAGGCAGGTGTGTGTCCGGTACATCCAGGGGAACAGAGCAGCTGCTGCATGACACTGAGGACAGTGGAGGCAGCTGGGCAGAGATGAAAGAGAGGCTTAATCTTGCTAGGCCCCGTCAGTCACGTAAGGGCTTTGTGTTTTCCTTTGAGGAAGATGGGAACCACTACAGATTCTGAACAGAGGAGCGTGCAAAGTGAGAAAAAAAGAGCAGGACCAAGCTCCTTCAGCTCTGGGTCATGACTGATTTTTCTACAGATGAACATCTGACTCTAAAGGAACTGGGGCCAGTCAAAATCTCCCCTCTCCAAAACTGAAAGAGGAGACTGGGTTAGAGGGTGTGCGGCCTTAAACGGAGAGGTGATGAAGCTAGGGTGGGGAAAGGGATTAATACTGTCCTGCCATATCCCATCCGAAGCAAGAAAGCCGACCTGCACATTAAGGCCCCAGAGACACAGCAGTGCGCAAAGGCGAGAGAAGCAGCCCAAAGGAAGAGAAACCTGCAGTGGGCCTCATTCTACAGCCTGATGTCCTTCCAGACCTACAGGACAAGGGATATGCGGGACCTGCCTGGACCTTCCGATATATCTCCTTCTGCCTTGGCCTCTGGCTTTCTCATCCTTCCAACAGAAGATCCCAGTTCAGACAGCCGGTGAGCTTTTCATGTTGTCGAAGTACCACATAGGACTAAAGTGAGTGCCATGCATGGTTCTCAGGATCAGTCAGCTTGGGTGACTCCTGAGGGAAGGGCAGGGCTTCATGGAGGGGCAGCTGGATGCCAAGGCCTTTTTGCCCACTTCACTGCAGGCCTGGCTTCCCCCAGCTGCTGTGGGAACACCACAAAGGCCTCTACATAACTCAACAAGGTGCAAATCCATTACCTCACTCTCTTTCAAATTTCCTCATGTGGCAGTATCCATAGGAGAGCTTTCAGCATATTCTACGAGGCTAAAAAATACACTTAGTGATCCTAAGTTATTGTTACTTTTTTAAAAGGAAATTAAGCTGTGAAATATTTGCTTTGGGTGAAGTAGGTTAGGGTGTTTGAAGGGCTTGCAGGCTATCTGTCCACAGCAGGCTGCAGTCCTACTCCATGTGGGAAGCAGGGCCAGGGCTAACTGCTCTTCTTCTCCCATCGCCTCCTGAGCAGCATGCCAAGATGCCAAACACATGCCCAGTGAAAATAAGGGCTTAATGAATGCATCTCTGTCAACTCCAGGCCAGACTTGTCCTGAATGACTGTTTCTAACTCTAGGGAACACGAGGAGGGAAGAACAATCCTACAAGAGTCTTGCTCAAGGCACACATCTCTATGCCCTCTGCCCACCCATAAGCACGCAGCTGGGCTGATAAGCCTCAGCAGACAGCAGTAACCAGAGGATGGGCTGCAGGGCTGCACCTACCACGAAGGCCTCTAAGGCTGCTCCTCTCCAGCTGCAACCAACAAGACTCCCATGCAAACTGTTATCCCGGTTTGCAGATTTCTACAGATGAACATCTGACCTCAAAGGAACTAGGGCCAGTCAAAATCTCCCCTCTCCAAAACTGAAAGAGGAGACTGGGTTAGAGGGTGTGTGGCCTTAAACGGAGAGGTGATGAAGCTAGGGTGGGGAAAGGTATTAGTACTGTCCTGCCACATCCCATCCGAAGCAAGAAAGCCGACCTGCACATTAAGGCCCCAGAGCCACTGGTCAAAACCAGTCTATTTCATAGGACAAATGAAGATTTCAATAGTTACAATTATTCATAAGAAAAGTGCCAGTCCTACACTACTCCAAAGAAATGAACTCATCAGCCCTGTCACCTTTGGTGAGTGATGTAGAGGGCAGAAAGGGATGCCTGTTAGATATTCTCTCAAGGCAGACACTGGGTGAGCTGTGGGGTTTAAATGCTGGCCCTAAACATCCTTCAAGCTAAATAATAACCCCGACCAGGAAGACACTATCATTCACAGCCAGGCCATATTTTTCTTAGGAATTAAAGGTAGAAAAAATCCCCACCACTTTCCATCTACAGCAACTTCAAAATAAATCCTTCCTCATAGCACGTATTCCAGTACTAATTTCATCTATGGTTTCATCTGCTTTTCTTAATTTTATTTTCCCTTCACTCAATTTCCCTACATAAAAATCTCAACCCTGTTGCCCTGTTGTGTGTTTTGGTTAGAACTTAAAATCCCTTTGAGGAACAAAGCTGGGTAATACATACATTTCTCAATTATGACAGGAACCTGCAATCATTCCTAATCATCTAATGATTACTTGATTGTCTGTTCTATTATCCTTCAGGCTGCGAGTTCAATGAGAAGGAATGAACAAGCGATTGAACAGATGAACGAATGAGCAACAAGCCAACAGGGTTTCTGTTCAGTTAGCCTCAGAGCACACAGCTCTTCATGTGGCAGAGACACAAAAGAGTCCTTCGGTCGCCTGTAAAGCTTCTACTAGACAATTGTCTCTTCTCAGAAACTACAGGAAATGGTATTCTGATCTCCAGGATAGCTCATGCACAGGCAAAGCTAATTTCTCATCTAAGTTACACACAATGTAAAAAGGTCAGTGACAAAAAGGGTTCCGTTGTTAAATCCATTTCCCAAGTGAGATTTGACCTAAATAGTGCATAACATTTTAAGAATCCAAGTAAGAATACTTCTTCTTTTGAGACAGGGTCTCGCTCTGCCCCTCAGGCTGGAGTGCAGTGGCATGATCACAGCTCACTGCAGCCTGACCTCCTGGGCGTAAGTGATCCTTTCACCTCAGCCTCCCAAGTAGCTGGGACCACAGGCACGTGCCACCATGCGCAGCTGACTTTTAAATTTTGTAGAGTCGGACTTTTCACTATGTTGTCCAGACTGGTCTCAAACTCCTGGGCTCAAGTGACCCTCTCACCTTGGCCTCCCAAAGTGCTGAAATTACTGACGTGAGCCATGGAGCCCAGACGTAAAAACAAATTTTTATTTTTTCTTGAGTCTTAAAATATACATTACCTCCATACTGTCTCTGAATATCCTGCAGACACATTTACTCAAAAGTCACAAAACAGAAGCTAGGAATATACACACTCCTTCGTAGACAAGTGTTCATATAAGATGAATGTATTCATCATATCTTACTAATATTATTACAATCTTTGTAGGGAATCAACACCAGGAAACCTAGACATTTATAGGGAGTACCTTGGCCATCTGACCACTCCCTTAGCCCTACTGTTTTACTTACCTGCATTTTTAATTTCAGCATTTATTGGATTTGAACGCGATTTCACAAATGACTTTAGGTGGGGGCTACAGAACAATCTTCACACTCTCTTCCGGGATATCTATCCTCTATTCTCCCAGGAGAATGACAACACTGAAGCTTATGCCACGGTGTCCACAGGGTAACCTGGTGAGGATTCCCCGCTCAAACCCCACTCTGCTGAGTAACAGGAACGGGCCCTGGACCACCTCGGCTGAGGATGGGTGTGGCCATCCTGAGGGCACTCACCAGGGTGACGATGGCACATTCAGCTGTCAGCTGAGCAGCACTGAACAGCGTCCGAACGAACCGGTAAATCTGCTTCTGCTCTGGGTTGTGTTTGTCATAATCTGGTGGCACTTCGGATTTCTGGGGAAGAAAATATTTTCAGATGACTGATCTCCCGATTGGAGCAAAAGAGAAATAATTAAATCATCTCATGAAACACATGGAGGAGATTACCGAAAGAGGGTGAAGATTTTCATCAAAAATATCTAACAGCATCCTTCCATCTGGGTCCCTGGTAGGGAAAATAATAGAAAATGAAACTTACTTTCTGCAAGAATGTCATTCAAATAAAACAAAAATACATTTTAATTCAATGACTCTTTTTTTTTTTTTTTTTTTGGGGATATGGAGTCTTACTCTGTTGCCCAGGCTGGAGTGCAGTGGTGCCATCTCAGCTCACTGCAATCTCCCCCTCCTGGGTTCAAGTGATTCTCCTGCTTCAGCCTTCCAAGTAGCTGGGATTACAGGCACATGCCACCACGCCCAGCTAATTTTTTTTTTTTTTTGTATTTTTAGTAGAGACAAGGTTTCACCACATTGGCCAGGCTGGTCTCAAACTCCTGACCTCAGGAGATCCACCTGCTTTGTCCTCCCAAAGTTCTGGGATTACAGGTGTGAGCCACTGCACCCAGCTAATTCGACTATTTCAAGAAACACAAGTCAGTGCTAAATGGTTATTCATGAATAGTGATTTTTCTTGGGTGCAATACTTAATCACTTATGATTAAAATAGCCCAAGGAAATAAAGGTTATAAACCACACTTAGCTAAATTAAGTAAAAATTTAATTTTAATTTTCTGAGTTTTCAAATGAATCGAATCTAGGCAAATGACTTAAATTTGATATCTTATTTCCAAGCAAAGGTTGATGGATCTGCTTAAGCCATCACCATACTGTGAGTGATAGGAAAGAAGTGCCAGAGTAAGAATGAATATCAATGTATCCTAGAGATCAGTCTGATTATTCACAACATGCAACGTCACTACTTCATTAAGTTTCACAATTTTATACTGAAAAACAAGAGGTGACAGATAAAAAGTCTTTAGTCAATAACCTATACGTGAACAGTTAGCTCTTACCAGGCTGGTATGTGCACAGAACCACTTAAAGAGGTAGCTTTCACTGTGAACACAGTGCCGTGGGCCGCTGGGCTCTGTGGGGACCCTCTGTACCTCACCAGTGACAGCTCTACTTTCATCTGTTATATGAAATTTAAGTTTTGCCTAAAAAATTTTCTTTAAACAACCAAACTTGGAAACGACAGCTTTTGGCTAGCTGCATGTAATTTCCATAGTCTGTGCTTCAGTGTCAGGCTTCTATAGACTTGTCCCTAACATACACTTATCATGACAAACATTACAATTTCTGCTTTAGAAATTTATCATCTGTGTAAAAATAAAAGAGAAAGAGCTTAACAAAACAGCTCAATTTTCATTTCTACATTTGCATAACGGCAATTATTATTATTATTTTTTGAGACGGAGTCTTGCTCTGTCACCAGGCTGGAGTGCGCTGGTGCAATCTCAGCTCACTACAACCTCCACCTCCCGGGTTCAAGCGATTCTCCTGCCTCAGCCTCCTTGTAGAGGCTGCCTCAATATCCCTTGTAGTTGGGATTACAAGCGTGCGCCACCACGCCCAGCTGATTTTTGTATTTTTAGTAGAGACGGAGTTTCAGTATGTTGGCCAGGATGGTCTCGATCTCCAGACCGCCTGCCTCGGCCTCCCAAAGTGTTGGGATTACAGGCATAAGCCACTGTGCTCGGCCACAGCAATTATTTTTAAAGCTCTGGGCATTCACACCTGTGCTCATTTACATCTGCCTGCATGAACACAGGCAGCAGAGACAACAGATCAACCCAAGCGAAAGAAAGGTTCAACCCAGCAGGGAGTCTGCGAGCAAAAAGCAGCTTCTGGGTGCACGTGGTTACACTCTGATACCGACCTGGGCTACAAAGAATCAACAGATTCCCTCACCTCATTTACTGAGTTTTCAAATAAACCAAATCTTGAATCTCTATGAGGCATTCAAGATGCTACACGAGAGACAGAACCTGGCCCAGGACCCCATTCCTCAGCAGTTGAGCTCCATTCAATTTTCCTGAAGAATGAGAGCCCCTGAAAGCATCCAGCACCCTAGAGAAACATTCGCCTGAAGTAATTTTTAAAATGAGAACAGAGTCTAAAAATATAAATGAGAATTAAGAGTTCAAGCTAAGAAGACTCAGGAAAGGGGATTCTGGAAAATCCTCTGAGAAGTAGACTATTTCCTTACTTCCTCTAAAAGCTGTGTGTCCCAGCTGAACAGCACCACACCACCTTTATCAAGCTAACAGGTCTATCACCAGCACCAAAGGCCAGCCTAGTATGACAGCGAGGAGAAGGCATGCAGACAGGCATCCCTCCTCATACCTAGAGACATGCAGGTGGCAATCTGTACCTCAATCTTGCTTGTTTACAAATGCTCAATTTTTCAGCTGGACTTTCTCTACTTCCACTCACTTACTTTTGGTGCAATTTACCACCATTAATCTAGGAGAGCAATATGATTAATGGTCTGAGTGGCAGATTGCATTCATTTCCCAATTCCCCAATTTACTAGTTGTATCATCTTAGTCAAATTAATCTCTCTGTGCCTCAATTTCTTTATCTGTAAAATGAAGATACCAGTATCACCTTAAGGAGTTATTAAAGCATTTAAAGAACTGACCAGAGCAGTCAGAGTAGGTGCTTCACAAAGCCAACCACGCTCATTCGGTTTCCACTGGTTCGAAAGCAGTTCAGCACTTACCTGGGAAGTTTTAGTAAATTATACTACCTTTAGAAATTCTATGAAAATATGAGTTAAGAATATATAATTCAAAGGTTTAGGCAACTAGAATATGAAAAAATAGGAATAACATAACAGAAGATAAAGTATGATGTTTTTAGCACACAACTATCCACATACCTGTTTTTGATGTGATAATATATTGCAAGAGCAACACTGTAAAAATAAAATGCAGAGGTTCAGTGTCCATGAGCATATTCAAGACCTTACACATTACCTGGCCACAGTCTGAACATAAATATTTAAACAGAAGTAAAAGCCTAACAATCTTTCTGAACAGTCCCATCTCATTCACAATACTGATCAGGAAAATGTCCTCTTCTGAGTAAATCAACCTGGCACTCATTCCCAGGAATTATTACATCTCTTCTAGAAACAAAAGAACTTCAAGTGATATTTAGAAACAAACTGCTCTTTCTATTCAGAAATTTTCAGCTTTCCTCACTTGTGAAAAAAAAAAAAAAGCACTATGTAAAAAATAGGTGGTATAAAGAAAACACCTTTAGAAATCTCCAACTCATAACCTACTAGTTTAAAAAATTCATGGTTTCTTTATAACTACCAGAAAAATGTGAATATCGCCCAAGAAGTTTGCTATTTTTCCCTTAATAACCTCTTGGCAATCCGCTCAAGTTATTCATTCACTTGCTGAAATGGTACTGTAACTTTTATTTGTAGCACTACCTTAAAATTTTATTTTACATTTTAAAAGGTCTGAATTTAATGAACAATTACATTCCCTTTCCCTGAACTTTTTCTTTTTTAAAACAATTTTTTTCTGACTAGAAAATATATTCATTGTAGAAATTTTGGAGAACATATTTAGAAAATATAAGAAAAATATTCTGCCCAAATAAAACTATTAGCTTTCTATAAATTATGTGTGTAAGGAGACAGGTTTGCATCCTACTTTTAACTTTTTTCATGTTAACATTTTTTTATCATTAAAAACATGATTTTAAATGGCTGATTATATTCTTTCATATGGTTGTCGAATAATTTACTTAACTATTCCCCTACTAATGAACATTTAGGTTGTTTCTAATACTTTACAATTATAATTAACACCATAATGAACATCCCAATATTTGTGCCATCTACAACTATATTATTTCCATAAGGATACATCCTATAATTGGAATCACTTGACCTCAAGTCATTAACAATGGTAAGGCTCTCAACACATATTGCCAAACATCTTCGCAGAAAGTCTACACCAGTGGACTCCCCACCGGCGTCTGTTTCGACTCACATTCACTGACACTGACCTGAATGTTTTGACCAAGTGGTCTCCAACTGGACAGGGAAAAAATTAAAAAAAAAAAAAAAAAGTTTTCCTTTTTCTATCTGAGTTTCTTTAAACTTCTATCAAGTTGGCAGGGTTCTTCATGTTCTGGACAATTTTTAAAAATTTCCTCTTTCAAAAACTGTCTAGATACTTCCACTATTTTTGTTTTACATTAAAATGTATTGAGGAGGCCAAAAATTATTTTTAAGCTTCTAAGAACATAGGTAACTGGCTGCAACAGACAGTGTTCTGATCCTCTCAGGGTACCAACTCGGCCCGAACATTTCCGCTTACCCAGCCACACCGGCTTAGAGACATGAGCATGCACCTTGGATTCCAAAGCACTCAGATGTTTTCCCGTGACTTAACATGACAGTAGCTAATCTCACTCTCTTATATTCTTCCAAACCTCTCTCTTTCCAGAGCTCTTCACTCAAATGACTTCAGCCTAGTTGAAAGTACTCATGAGCAAATAAGTGCTAATACATCCTTTTTCTCCTAACATCTCGAAAAGCATTGTGAAGCTGATGAAGAAATTGTAACTGGGGTAAAAGAGCTTCAGAATTTATAAAAAGTAATAAGGTTTTCAAAGTGTTTTCACATATGTTAATAGTCCTGCACGAAAAAATAGATGTTACTGATTCTATTTTATAAATGGGAAAAACTCAGGTTCAGACAGTAGCTGCCAGGATTTCTGGCTTGTATAAGGCTGTGTGCCCTTCTGTTTTGACCATGTAGCCTCTGGGAAAGGGAGGAATCAGTTTTATTTGTTTACTAGTCATGCTGTGATGACTGTTCTTCTAATCTAATGTTACATTTCAAAGGAATATTTCATGTGATTAGATTAATGTCTTTGAGAAAGAAGATGTTCTTGCTTCCCCCGTGAGGGAGCATACAGCAGTAGAAATATCACTAGACTGAAGTCACATCAACCTGGGTTCTGAACCTGGCTCCTTCCTCTTTATTAGTGCTAATTCACCTCTCAGAGCTTTCATTTCCTCATTTATAAAATTAGAACAATACAACCCACATTATGGAGTTGTAATTATGATCAAATAAAAAAGTATATAAAAGCATGATCTTATATTAACTTTTAAAAGAACAGTTACTATTATTGTTATTCCCCTAGTAAGAGGTCCTCTGGCTTCTGCCGAACGGGCGAGAATCTTCAGGGCCCCAAGATCACTATCTCCCAAGCTAAAGCCAAGACTGGATATTATCATGGCCTAAGACCTCCAGGAAAAATAGAGCCACTCTGTAGGCCAATTTCCACTCAAGGTTCTATCCCAGAAGTGAGACCATCAGGCTGAGGGTTCAGGCACAGTACAGCTCCATGGACTAGTTTAGCAGTCGTCTTGAAGGAAGTGACTGCCCAAAGAGGCCATCAGCTGACAACTGAATCAGGCCCAGGCTTGTAGCTTCACTCTACACACAGTCTCTTTTGTCAAACCTGAGGCTGGAATCACCCCAAAAATGGATCTCTGCCCCACTGCGTCCCCTCTTAATTGGGCAGTAAGATGGCCTGAGACAGCGGGCCAAGTGGAAATGAAGGTCCTTTCATATCTTAGTGGCTCTATAAAGGTCTGCAATATTTCAACTGTTTGCAGCTGTGTCTTTTGTCAAATATGGCTGTTGGAAAAACCAGCTTCACCCGACTAGACCATGTCCAGGACTTTTATGGTGTCCCCTGGTTCCTGGACTTTCTGTTGGTTGATAACCTATCCTCTGGGAATTGTAGGTGTTTTAGAACCTTTTGGGTAGCCTTTCTTAAAAGACTCAAACCTGTGTAAGTCAGTGACATATTATCTATACAATGTTTTAGGCAATATGCAAGGCATTCACCCAAACAGCCAGGTCTCTGGCCATCAAGCCAAGGCAGTAGTGGGGCTCTGTGAGCACCCCTGGAGGAAAGCCGGAAGGGTCCACTGGAGGCCTCTCCGGTGAAGGCAAACATGTCCTGGGACTCTGGGTCTAAAGGGTATGTTCAGGAAGTTTTGTTATAGGACAATCTTTCATATTCCTAAACAAGCAGTTAGTCTTTTGGGGCTAATATTTGGGACCGCAGCAACACATGCCGGCCACACAGGCCAGAGTCACCTTAGTTTTTGATTATCAACCATCATCCTTTGTGTGCTGTTACATTTTTGCATCGGCCACACAGAGCTGTTGTATGGGTTCTGTGTAGGACGCACAATCCTCACCCTCTTTAGTTTTTGAGTAGCTGCTGTTATCTTTCTGAGTCTTCCTGGGAGACGTGTATCTATACAATCTATCTTCGGAGGGGTCACATGCTGACTCTCATTTGGCCTCCCCCTGGAGTGTGGCTCTTATTGTCCTTGCCCAGAGATGGAATTTGTCTGCGTTCCTCTAAAGGCAGCTCCCAGGAGAGTGTCTCTCCCCAAAATGTGTTTTGGGACTGATATGTAGACCCACAGTGTAAGTGGAGCACGTCTAATTTGTAACAGGAGGCGTGCTCATCTCACAAAGGCAGGTGGATGGATCTCTGGATCCATATTTATAAGTCAGGGGCCCAGACACTGTGAGGATGAGCAAGCATGGAGTACGCTCAGCCCTGGAGCCACCAGAGTCAAAACTCTTTGTTTCGAGGGAACCAATAAACGGCACCACATTGAGGAAAACTTTGCTTTCTTGTCAGTGTAGAAGTTGCGGTGCTCACCACCTTCTGTCCTTGAGTTTTTTTCTAGAGGCAGTGCCCAGGGTTTAGGATTAACCCTAGTGGTAAACTGGTGCTCTGGCTTTAGGGACTTTTAAAAGTCTAAGGAGAATTGTACTGGGTTGTCTATTCTGTTTTTGGACCTGTCTTTAGAAGATCTTGTCAAATTTGGCTCCTCAACACCCATTTTGCTGGATCTCCCTTTCTTTCTGGTCTCTTTTCAGGTTCCCTTGTTTTTGCAGCACTCCTCACCTTAGCTGTGCCAGTCATTGTTTCTACTTCCCCTATTTCAGCCATGAAGCCCCATCCAAGGGACCTAAGGTGGGAAACTGTCCTTCCATCCAGGTGGAACAGTCTTGAGGGGCTTACCATGCATGCTGGCAGTGAACGGGGTGCCATCCGGCCCCTGGAAAGCAGAGGCATAGATAGCCACCCTCACTGTCAATCTGTGCAACAAAGCCTGTGCCTTGTTTATAGGCTTCTATGGTGAAGGACCCCAGGGCATATCCCCTTTGCAGGGCCAGAATGATCCTGTCTCTCAGGGAACAGCCCAGGAGCCATGTAGGTGCTGTCTGATGGAGGAATGCTGTGACACTGCTCATCTTTTCTTGCCTCACCTCCAGACAGAACCAGTGTCTACCCTACCAGACAAGTGCCTAAGGCCTCCTTTAGTTTCTGCCCAGAGTGGCTAACCAGATCAGTTAAACCTGGCGAGCCAGAGTTAACTGGCTCTTACCACCCTTATCAAATCCAAGTTTACCAGGCCAGAGAGCGGTCAAGGCACTCTGATTTTCGGTTAGGACACAGAAAGAACTCAGGGGACCTGGGGGACCCTGAGTGCCCAACTTCAGAGGCTTGGTCAGCTCTGCCAAGTCCTCAGAAAATGATGAAGTCTCACTAAGGAAGGGCCGGAGCCCTATCAGAGAACAAAACATTTGGACTATAGGGTTTGCTCAGCGGCTTTTGCCACATAGCTGGGGAGGAAGTAAATGCTATTTTCTTGCACAAGAAAACAAAATGGATTTGTGACTTTTGGCACTGCATTTGTCTTCTTACCCAGAGCTAAATTAGCAATGTATATGACAATCCTAAAACCTTTGAAGGGCAACAGGGGGTGAGTTCTAGCAGCACAGTGGGACTGAGCCATAGACAGGGCTGTGATGGGCATTAGCTGTTCCCTGGCCCTGGAGGCCAAGGACCCTGATGGTATGGCCAAGTGCACAAAGGGGCTCCCCACCACCCTCCGCTCTTTTCTTTGATCATCATCCTATGCTTGTCAGAGGATTTGGTGGGGAGGGGTTGGCTGCAGAGGCACAAAGTGTGGCTGACAAACTCTAAATTCATACCACAGCTGTTGGCATTTAGGGGAAAAATAGAAAAATCAAGTTCTCAAAATAAAAAATTATGTCTACAGAAAGAGTGAGCACTGAATGAGTACCCAACTTTTTTATAGCTTTTCTTTCACTGTTAGATTAGCATTCAACCCTCCACCCCATCCCCAACTAGAATTTGCAAATACGTTTATTTCTGGCAATCCCCACTTTACAGGTGGATTATCTTCCAAAAATCAGCTTATAAATCGCTATTTAGAATGTAGGGCATTCTTCTCACAGTTACAACCTTGTAACTGGATTTCAGGAAGCAACTCTGGCCCATAAATGCTCACTTATGCCCACCATGAAGCTGAACTACGATATTAATGATTGTGTTATCAGTTTTAATGTCTGGAGTAGGGTTCAAGACCTGGGTTAACAGGAGGCAAAGAAAGCAAAAAAGAAAATAAGAGTTTTCTTTGAACAGGAGTAAGGAAAGATTTAGGCAAAATTTTAGAATGGGATGGCATGTGGATTTCACAACTTCCTATCTTTTTCACTACTCTTCCTCCTGAGTATCCCTTTCCTCTCATATTGTCAACCCTATAGCTGAAGAACTCAACTGGACCTGCTAATGTCTCTAAATGTTTCTGACTCTTTAGCTACACCAAGTGTGAGATGCTGGTATTTCCAGGGAAGGATTCTGATGGCACTACTTCAGTTGGGTCCCACCCTGCCCAGCTCCCAGTGTGCATTTTAAAAAGCGGACACTTTTGGCTGGGCACTGTGGCTCATGCCTATAATCCCAGCACTTTGGGAGGCCAAGGTGGGTGGATTGCTTGAGTCCAGCCTAGGCAACACGGTGAAACAAATGTCTCTACAAAAAATACAAAAATTAGCTGGGCATGGTAGTGTGTACCTGTAATCCCAGCTACTCGGGAGGCTAAGGCAGTAGGATCTCTTGAACCTGGGAGGCAGAGTTACATGAGCTGAGATCATGCCACTGCACTCCAGCCTGGGGACAGAGATCCCGTCTCAAAAAAAAAGAAAAAAAGAAGATACTTTTTAAAGCAACTGAATTACAGACTGAAGAAGTTTCAGATGTGTGCAGTGCAGAGACCATGTCTTCGGGTCAGGGAAGCCCAGTATCTACACTGAAGTCTCATAGCTTGTTCCTGCTCTTCAGCTTCTCTGTTCTCTACATTCTAACCCGCAGTTCATTTAAAAGTGGCAGGGGGACATTGGTGGGACAGAGGAGGGTAGCTGTCCACTTCCATCTGGGGTCTTCAACTTTGACTGCCTGTGACTCTCCTGGGGAGGTTTAAAAATCCGGATACCCACAGTATACCTCAGCCAGATTCAATCAAGATCTGTTAAAAATCCAGATACTCACAGTATGCCTCAGCCAGATTCAATCAAGAGCTGTTAAAAATCCAGATACTCACAGTATACCTCAGCCAGATTCAATCAAGAGCTGTTAAAAATCCAAATACCCACAGTATGCCTCAGCCAGATTGAATTAAGAGCTGTTAAAAATTCAGATACCCACAGTATGCCTCAGCCAGATTCAATCAAGAGCTGTTAAAAATCCAGATACTCACAGTATACCTCACCCAGATTCAATCAAGGTCTGTTAAAAGTCCAGATACCCACAGTATGCCTCAGCCACATTCAATCAAGATCTGTAAGGAGACCTCAATCATCAGTGTGTTTTTAAGCTCCCAGGTGACTCCTAGGTGCAGCCAGGGCGGGAACCAATGATTTACACAGACAACATATTTCTAACTTAGGTGCTTGTGCCTCCTAGAGTTGACCAATGAACTATCGAATTGTCACACAGTTCTCTCACTAGGCTCCTAAGTGTCTGTGTCACAGCCAGTGGCAATTTTAAGTGGTCCAAGGATGAAAGTGTTGAGTAATTAAGACAGAGCCACCTGTGAATCCCAAGAGCCCCCACTGCCCCAGGACGGGAAACTGTGCTACTCTGCCCTGGCTTCCAATGAGAGGAGCCCAGGATTAAAGGGAAGTTAGCAGCTTCTGTTCTGGGCTCCTCAGAGATTGAGCAGAAGCCAACAGTCATGTGGCACACAGACCTTCAGGGCTTTCCACTTCTCTCTGCGAGTCCTAATAACCTAATCTGGAAAACACTTCCAAAGGTACTGCACATCCCATTTCCCCTCAGTAAACCACAGCCCAAGGGTAAACATGGCTCAGGCAATGGCACGCGTGGTGGAGCTAAGACAGAGCTCTGTGAGTGCTGCTGGTATGAGTTTATGCCCATTAGTCACTTTCCGTGCACTCCGGTGCCGAGGAAGTAACGAAGAGGCTGCACTGCCATTTAGATCCTGGAAGCATGGAACCTGAGAAGTGCAGTGCCAACAGGCAGCCTCCACCCAAGCGGCCTTGTCCTCCACCTTCTGCCTAGAGCAGACACTGACCACAGATAGCTATAGTCCTCACTGCCTGACTCATCATCACATGTGGTCATACTCAGAACAGGGCTTCTAGGCCTGAAAACCTGGCCCACTGAAATGGACGAATACTCCTTATTTAAAATTTAAACACTTATTTCATATGCTGACATGTATTGTGAAATGTGTGCTTTCTTAAACAAGTATAGAGATAAAATTCACATTTTTTAAAACTGAGCTGCTGACCACAGGCCCAAGCACATCAAGTTCTCTACAGTCCTTGCCAAGGGTCATTATTACCACAATGCTAGTGGTACAATAAAGGAAAAACCAGTGTTCCCTCCTTCTTTAAAGTAGGGAAACTGAAGCCCTGTAAGGGAAAGAAGTTTATCCCAAGACTCCCCCTTCCTTCCTCCCTTGTAAACTCCATTTAAAAATATGGAATTAAAGGCCCCACAGAAAGGGTCCCACCCATGTCCTTCCTGTTGGTGAGAGAGCCGTGGTCAGAACTCAGATCTCCAGACCCCAGGCAAGTGTACCTTCACCAGGCCAGGCAGGCTTTCTACTGGAGCCCTGGGTCTTCAACTTGGAACATAGGAGTCTCATTTTATTTAGAAGGTAAAAAGTTAGTGGAGTTATGCCAGGATGGCTTCAATAAAAAGTGCAAGGGTAGAAAGTATGAACAAAAATAAAAAATACATTTTAAGTAACCTACATTTAAAACTTTAAAATTCTGGTCTTTTAATGTAAATAGTAATATGTAAAAATATTTCAAATACCCACATTTAACTACCAAAATCATTTTTTAAAAGGATTTCCTGAATTATCAGTGCTACCCCCACTCCCACCCATCCAATCTTATCACTCCCACACCCCACAACCAACCAGCTTAGCTGTCAGGTTGAGGAACAGAAAAAGCATTCAGTTAAGTGAAAAAAAAAAAAAAAAAAAAAAGAAAGGAAGGAAGGAAATCCATATACGTACCATTTAATTGTATACTTGAGGTTTGGTTGACTGACTGTGCTATCATCTAGGAAAATGGTGGAGCAGGAACTGTATTTCCTTGCTATTTGTCCTGGAGGATGCTAGAAAACAATAGCAACAAGATTAAGGCAATTACACAGGGCTCAGAATTCTTCCAAGAAACATCACCCCCGCTTAGCTTGAGATAAGACCACAGAGGAAAAAGTCTTAGCAAGAAATGTCAACATTACCACCAAGAACAGTACAGAAACACCTTATTCATAAAATGAACTTCCTTGCTTTTCCATATATAAAAGTCACCAGGACCATGCCTAGTCCCTAACTTCCTGCATCAGGAGAACACTAAACTCTTGCAATCAAGCATCAAAAAGTATGTTTCAGAGTCCACAAAAATCACCTGCCCCATGGCGTGTATGAAACATGGGATCTACTACACTAACAAAAGCCTGCAATTTAGATGGTGGCCTGGTTTTATGCACTAAGATCAAGACAAGTGTCCACTGTACCCACTTTCCTTACTCTTGAAATACAGTTGATTTAGGGGCCATGGAAAATGCAGCCAATGTTAATTTAGAATCTCCTGGTTAATCTGCTTGAATTTCAGCAGGTAAAGTTATAATGAAAAAATATTGCTTTGTTAAGGACAAAATAAGTTTTAAACGGGAAGATTATCTGATACTTTTGAAAATACAACCAATGAATGACCTTTAGGTAGTTCTTTGTGTGGTCTTATGACAGGTTCTTTCGTAACTGTACAAGTTTTGGGCTCTTTGGAGAACTTTAGAACAGAATTCCTTCTAGAAGGTACCGGTGAAGTAAATAGAATTTATAGCACATACTGATGACAGCTAGTTGAACACTAAATAGATTTCTGGCAATAATTGGGCAATATGATTAGTACATATCAATCTGGATAGTTCCTGATCAAAAGCAAACTAGAAAAAAAATTAAATTATGCAAACAAGTTTCCACATGCCTGATGCTATGTTGAATGTCTAAGTGTCATTTTCAGCAACAAAAAAAACTTAATAATCCCTTGGGGATCACAAGATCTTCTGCCTGACCTGCCCACCTGCAACACACCCTGGGTATACACAGTTCACTAATTTATAAAGGAAGCCTCAATGTTAGAGACCAAATGCCCTGTTCAATATCTTAAAATTTATCTCCCATTTAATAAGGTTTCCTCAGTAATAAAGTAAGGAAAATGTGAGGCAGCCTGAGAAATCTATAAACAATGTTATAAACAGCATCTCTTCTTTAAACTAGATAACAAATGATACTAGTTACTTCTTTGGGGTTCCAATTTCTTAAATCACAGTTAGAGAGCACTGCGCTGCTGAAGCATCCTGACCCTCGGAGCCCTAGTCTCACATCAACAGCAAACAGGTCAGAAGGAAGAACCACAACCAGGAAAATTCAGAAGCTGAGGCCTCTCCCCAGGGTTCTTTCCTTAGGCTTACACTCTCAAGTGCCTGTGTGGGGAGAGGGCATAGAGAACGCTTGTGAAATTCAAGTCTCAAGTCCAATGTCAGTTTTCACATGGCATTTAACATCTATCAAATGAATCACAACATTTCATTAAGAAAATCCAGACATTTAAACCAATTCTCTTCCTCTTTTTAAACTCTTGTAGCAATCACATGTAAGTCATAAAAGACATACTAAAACCTCAGACTCCAATAATAGCTATTACCATAGGTGATAAACTAAAAATGCTTAAGGAATTTTTCCTACAGATGTAAAATCTACTACAAACAAAAATCTATGTTTAACACAGATACCATATTTAACATTAAAAGTCAGTAATTAAATTTTTTCTGGTGTTAATAAACTTTTAGAGATATGGGATAACTTTAGAAATCCCAACAATGAAGGAAAAGGACAATAATATTTCATTTGTGTTTCTTGTGGGGTTTCAATTATTTCCTCTGATGCAAACTCCTTCCAGATTAAAATGTAACAGGGCTTGCAAAGAATAAATGGTTTCCCTAAGAAAATATAAGCCATGAAGTTAGGGAAAGAAGAATGATGCACGGGGTCATGCGACCACTCAGAATACAAAGAATGTCCCATCATAATCTAAGAAGTAACCTTTGTGAGTTGACGGGGAGGGCACCGCTCTGTGTGCACCATCCCTAAGGTTCAGAGGGTTAACTCAAAGCCAGCCACACAAAGGGACCCTGCCCTAGCCTGAGGACTGCCCCAGCTCTGGGTCTGAGCACCCCAGAACTAAGGGCTGATCTGCCAAAGCCCTAGATCCCAGGAGGATGCCAACCCAGCTTTTAAACTATGTAATAACTTCAAAACTGAATAAAGATCCCAAGTATTGAGTTATAAAGATTTTAGTTTCAGAGTATCTCAACACTCTAAAGACTATGTAGGCACTAAGTCATTTCTTGACTGTCAGGACTACAAGACTCATAGAATGTGAACTTCTCTTGATCTGAGCCCCACATCACTAAAAAGCTGAAATAGCTGTAATCCTTCTACCACAAATGCTCTTGACCCCAGGGTTGTCTCTGTTTTTTTTTTTTTTTTTTTTTTTTTTGAACTGGTCCTCTCAGGGTGTGGTGAGAGAAAGTACAACACCTCTTGCTGTGTGGTACCATCCAACAGCTGACTGATGCTTGGCCTCTGGAAGCAGCAGAGGTGTATCACTCACAGAACAGAGCATTCTAATTCGATAGTTTTCATAAGCACACCTGTGTCAGGTAGTTCTTGGTGTTACTCAAAATGTTTTTGTTGATGTATTGTTCCATGATTCTGAAACACTGGTATGCTTGTACATGTGCATGCACACGCACACACAGACCCTCCCACTTAGGTTCCCATCTTTGCTAGTAAATGACACAGCAAAGTGATGCACTGGAGAAACAGCAGGGCACAACTCTTGGTAGTTAATCTGACTTGGACATAACTAGCTGCGTGGCCTGGGCAAGTTACCTGGCCTCCCTCTCTGCCCCTCAGTTTCCTTAGCTGTAAAACAGAGATGAAAATGACAGACCCTACCTCATGGGTCTATCAGAAGGAGTGCATGAGTTAGTATTTGTAAAGCACCTTGAGCAGGGCGAGCGTGTGGGAAGCACCTGTCGGTAATCGTTAAGTAGAAACTGCGTTAAACAGGTCAAAAAAGCGACAGGGATGTTCTTTATGCCTAATGCCTATAACATTTTGGAAAACCATAAAAGGAAATGTCTAAGGCAATGTTTTACTTGCAAAGGATGGGCATCACCCTATAGACAATTTAGAAAGATTGTCCCCAAAATAGCAAGTGTCCTTGTGAGAGCGCAGATACTACAGAGTTAACCATGAACTGCTTAGAAGGGGAGCCTGATGAGTGAGAAGCCCAATTATGAATTATTCTAAAGAAATAAAATTTATATATCTGAAATAATGTGAACCTTACAGATTAAGTTATGAATATGCAGAATAATCAAATTTTAGAGCTAGACTGAAGCAAGGTCATTTAGTCCATGTATTCACACAATGTCTATAGTACAAAATATGATTTACATCAAGGTCCACTAATATACAAAAACTGTTGAATATTTAAGAAGATTTTATTGAAGAGTTATCATGTGTCCCAAATAATGAGATTATCCCCTTAGATAATTCCAATACTGATGTCTGTCAGATACAAAGATACATGGATACACACATGTACATGCACACACAAACATACGATCAAAGCACAGGATGAAGAGGAGGAGGAAGCAGGGATAAGACTTCCACTGGACCTTCCACAATGACCCCAAATCTTTCTCCCAACTATTTCAACTGCTCCCACCTGCGACACCTCCTCAAATCCTCCACCCATCACCATGCTGAGCTCCCCACAGGGAGTTTGAGTCACAGAACCCAGAGACCACCAGACAGCGTCCCCTCACCTTCTTGCCTCTTTCTTGGCAAATCGGTCATCCCTCCCCCTACCTGGAGTAGAAGCCCTAACTCTTTTCAGGCCAGAACTAATTAGTCCCTCGGCTTCTTCAAAATGTCTTTCTGAATTGGCTCAACCTCCACACTCCCTCCCCATTCACAAAAAAACTCTAAGTCCACTATGCAGATGGGTTCTCTGCAGTCCTCCTACCAATTTGATATTTGATCTGAAGCTTTTTTCTTTCTGGGGTTTCCTCCTTGCTTTCCCCCATCTTTCTGGCTACTCAGTCTCAGTCCCTTTGTGGACTCTGCTTCTCTGAATTTCCTTAAATATAATGGTCTTTTCTTCTTCCTCTAAACACTCCCAGGGGACTCTCACCCACTCTCATTAACTCAACTTCCTTCTCCCTCTGTTGAGTCCCAAATCTCTCCTCTCTGGCCCCAACTTCTCTTATGAGCTCACTACTGCCTGGTTGACCCCTCCATCTCAATGTTCCTCATGGGTACCTCAAATGCCAAACTAATCTGTTCCTCTAATCAACTGTAATGGCTTAAAACCAGGAATCCACAAAATATTCTTGAATTTTGTTTTCCTTTCTGTTGGTTTCCTTGTATCAAGTGCTATCGATTCTATTCCAAGTACACTTCTACATCATCCTTTCCCCTGCACCCCTCTAGCCACTATCTGGTATATGAAAGCCACGTGGACTCTCACCTGTATCACTGCAGTAACCACCTTGCCTCGAGGCTCACTCCTCTCTAAACCATTCTTCTTCAAGTGCTACTGTCACCTTAATACAAAACGAATCAGATCGTGTTGCCTCCCTGCCTAGATAGTTCTGACGTTCTCCACTGGGGAGAGACACACGAGTCAACTCTCCATCTCTCCAGGTTCACTGTTCACTTCCTCTTTCTCTGCATACCACACTTGGACATAATTCAAAGATGAAAGGAACAACGGCCACTTTTATTTAATGGCCATCAAAGATGAGCCCACAGTGTTCTGGGTTACTTTACGTGTGTTCATTTAGAGCTCACAAACATTTAGAGCCCTGCAGTGCAGGCAGAATTCCCATTTTACAGATAAGGAGTTCAGAGAAATGAAGTAGCATTTCCAACACCAAATCTAAGACACCAGAGCTTAAAGCCACGTTTGTCTGACTCCCAAGTCCGTGCCTCTCTCCCTGGGGTTCTGCAGCCCTTCCCTTGAGCTGTTCTCTCCTAAACCTTCTTGTATAATACCCTAAAGACCTTTTCCCCTCCCTGACTCCACTCATCCTTCAGCACTCTGCTGACAGTGCTTCCTCTAGACGCCTTCCTACCACCAGACCACCCGGGCTGTACCCTTCTGAGTGTTCTATGCCCGTGTTCACCCTCCACAGCACCAGTCACTCTCCATTGTCATTTCTGGCTCACTTTTCTATGTGTCTCTAAGGTCTAGACTGCAGGTGTCTTGGAGGTACAGACTGGTATTTTCTTGAATCAGCAAATGAAGAACAGCTCCATCCCGGGACTAGAGTGCTCACTGCCCCCAACTGTGGGAAGTCGTCTGCCTCCATGACAGCACAGGATCCTCTGTGAGGGAGACCACAGTGTGGCCACAGCAGCTGTGTTATGGCAGAAAGGGGCATGCTGTGTGGCAATGAGTTGGCCACAGGGGCCTGCACCATTGGGCAGTGAAATGCTGACACGTGCAGAACACATGAAGTGAGGCATGGCAGGCAGATCAAGGAGCCACGTTCACTCCAGACAGGCAGGGCAGGAGCACAGTGGAGTCAGAAAGGCCAGTGCTTGACTGCAGCTCTGCCACTGACGAGTTGTGTAAACTTGGGCAAGTTACTTACAGAGGACAATCACACATCCTGGCTTGATCAGGACAGCTGTAGTTTGTCCCTGTTGTCCTAGAATAACCAATAATAGTAACCCCTTTCATAATCAATTAAAATGTATAAGCCTATCACCTGAGGCTTAGCCTCCTCAAGCTTCAATATCTTCATCAATAAAATTCAGATACAGAACCTGTCCTTCATTGTGGCGCTGTGAAGAATAACACCTGTAAAGTGCTTAGCACGTAGATGAACTAAATAAATACTAAGTCATTTAACACTTAAGAGTCTCTAGGCTTTAACTTCCCATTTTCAATGACTGTCTTACTTCTTCTTAGAAAGGTTTGTTAGGATCAAAAAAAAAAAAAGCATTAAATAATGTAAGGGCCAGGCATGGTAGCTCATGCCTATAATTCCAGCACTTTGGGAAGCCCAAGTGGGAGAATCAATTAAGCCCAGGAGTTCGAGACCAACCTGAGCCATACAGCAAGACCTCATCTCTACAAAAAATAGAAATAAATTAGTCACGTGCAGTGATGCATGCCTGTGGTGCCAGCTACCCAGGAGGCTGAGGCATGAAGATCGGTTGGGCCCAGGAAGTCAAGACTGCAGTGATCCATGATTGTGCCACTACACTCTACCCTGAGTGACAGAGTGAAACCTGTCTCACAAATAAATAAATAAAATAAAGTATTATTATTAGAGGAAAAGAAGGAGTAAAAGTTTGTGAAAAGAAGTGATATAAATGAAATCTCTAAATATGAAAGCTCCACAATTTTTTTTAATCTTAAGGAGGGCAAACTATGACCTTGATAGAGGATGCAGGTTTCGGTCTGCAGCCTCCTCGGGCCACAGAGAAAGGACACTTGCACTGGCATTCCTTGACTAGGAATGAACAAAAGGCCTGCTGGAGTGCAGAAGTGGAGGGTAGGCTGGGTTGCAGGATCACACCTGCCACCTGCTGAACTCCCAGCTCACAGTCTCCACGAAACCATAAAGGCCACTCATTTCGCAGAAGTGTCTTTGCCTTATTCACACAGCTAATACAGGGTGGAGTGGAATTCAAGAACTTTGTGTGGGATTCTGAAGCCTGTGAAACCCAGAGCACTGATCTGCAAGAGCAGCTGTGCTCACAGGAGGATGCCCATGCGTGGAAGGCACCCGGCTGGGAGAGAGGAAAGCACCATTATCACTTTTCCAGGACCACCAGGGGTCGCACAGACACAAAGACAAAAAGCAAAATAAGAAAAAAATCTTCCTCTCTGACCTCAAAGTGTTCACAAACTAATGTTCCATAGAAAGAAAAAGAAGGCGCAGGTTAGGCGCAGTGGCTCATGGCTGTAACCCCAGCACTTTCGGAGGCCGAGGCAGCTGGATCACTTGAGGTCAGGAGTTTGAGACCAGCCTGGCCAACATGGTGAAACCCCGTCCCTATTAAAAATACAAAAATTAGCTGGGCGTGGTGGCAGGAGCCTGTAATCCCAGCTACTCAGGAGGCTGAGGCAGGAGAATCACTTGAACCCGGAAGGCAGAGGTTGGAGTAAGCCAAGATCACACCACTGTACTCCAGCCTGGGTGACAGAGCAAGACTCTGTCCCCCTACCCCCATCCCCCAAAAAAGGGTACAGCTTTTAGCAAGATCAATTATTTACAACAAGACTAAAGTAGAAGGCAAATACCCATGGAGTTAAGAACCCAGGTGAACCAAATCATTCTCTATGAAAGCGAGAAAATAAGCCAACTTAGGATCTCAGAACAAAAACTGGGAAAATGCCAACTTTATGGTAGAATTCTGCTCTGTAGAAATGTATTTGGCCATAAAAAGGAATGAAGTTCTGAGATACACAGACGAACCTTGAAAACATTATGCTAAGTGAAAGAAGCCACTCACAAAAGGCCATGTATTATATGATTACATTTATATAAAATATCTAAAATAGACAAATCTACAAACAGTAGACTAGTGGGGGAGGGGAAGGAGTAGGAAGGACTGCTAATGGGTACAGGGTTTCTTTTGGGGGTGATGAATATGTTCTAAAATTGACTGTGATGACGGTTGCACACCTCTGTGGTTCTACTAAAAACTACTGAACTGTATATTTTTAAAAGGTGAATTTTACATGTTAATTGTATATCAATAAAACTTAATTGAAAAATAAGTTTTTCATTAGAAATTAAAAAGTCAAAGGCCAAGGTCAAGAAAAAACCCTATGGGATAGACTGGAATTGGAAATTTAAAGTAACAGTATGAATTCATGATTTCTGAAATGTCTGTTTCCTAGCTACACCTGCTAAATGGGCCTAGAAGCAATAGCACCCCAGCAGCAATGAGCACACATAGTGTCCAGACCTTGGTTCTAGCACTGTTTGCCACTATAAGGAATCAGGACTCTCTGGAGAAATGGCTATCCAGGGTTGAGGCAGAGGTACAAGATGAGCCTGGAATATCTTATTGTGCCAGAAAGCAAAGGAGTTCTCAAAACAAAATGAAAGGATGGAGCATGTCACAAGAACACAAAACCAGTATCAAAAGACTGCCGCTACCCACATCTAGGACAGTATGAACACCAAAATATTTAAGCACAAGCATGAACTAGGTATCATTAGAAAAACAGAAATCCAGAAATCTGTACTGAAAATGGCTGGATGGACAGACAGATGGACAGATGGGAAGAGAAGGCTCTCTCTTGAAGCAGAACACCTACTGACAAAGGGAGAGGAAGTATGGTAGCGCTGGAAAACCACCATTCTGTAACCAAAAATAATAAAGATTGGTTCAGGCAAGCCTGATCAACAGATGCTAAATCTGGGGGTGGGGATAAAGTACAGGATATCTACATGGTTTTAAAGTACCTGCCCAGAGACTGCTTGTTAGTTGCAAAGGGAAAACGAGTAAATAGACAGTGGAGAATCCAGGCAGCACCTTGCCCGGTAATCAAAATCAACATCAGCAACAAGAGTCAGATGATACTGCCTGCCTCTCGATTTGATGTCTTGAAAAGGGCAAGGGAACACTCCATGTAGTATTCTGGCTGTAAATGTTTAACTGAATCCTTCAGGCAAATCCAAAATGAGAAACATTACGTTATTATTAAAAAAAAAAAAAACAAAAAAAACTGGCCCTGTATTCTTCAACAGTGTCAATGTCCCGAAAGACTGAGAAAGGCTGAGAATCTGCTCCAGATTAAAGGACCTCAAGGGTGCATGCCAACTAAATGCCATGTGTCAGCCTGCAGTGAAACCCGTATCACAGAAAAACACGCTGTAGCGGACATTACGGAGCCACTTAACATTGCTGGAATATGGTCAGTTAATTAGAAGAAACATATCAATGTTAAATTCTTTATTTTGATAATATTGTGGTTACACAGAGAACAGCCTTGGTTTTAGGAAATACACAGTGGAGTATTAGGGAGAAAAGGCAGAATGCAGACAACCTACTTCCAAACAATTCAGAAAAAATAATAAAGGACAATGACCAAGGATGTGCAGAATGTGAGAGAATATTGGTTTAAAACTGATGAATCTGGCTAAAGGGTAGATGAGAGTTTTCTGTATTATTATTATTAAAATTATTCTGTAAGTTTGAAATAAAAGTTAAAACATATATATGTATACACACACATATATATACACACACATATATATGTATATATAAAATCAAAGAGCAGATTATAACACAAGACTAAGGGAAACAAAGTCTGCTTCTTAAAGGGCTTTTCTGACAAAGTTCCTGCTTCAAATAGAATGCTCCTTCAAGGCTTCACTTTATTCCTTTCTTCTCTCTACTCCAGAAGTCCCTGAGCAAGGTGACGGAGTTGAAAACTGAGGAGGTTAGGAGGGCAATGAAGTGACAAGTAGAATGCACAGTGAAGAGGCCCTCAGTGCCTGCCCAGCTAGCAGGAGTGGTTGTGCTTCCCCTAACTCCGGGAATGGCAGCAATGGAACCAAGAGTCAGTGAGTGACTAAAATGAGAACAGCTCCTTCCCCACACGTAGCAGTGTCTGAGCAATGTGAAAACCAGGCAGCTGTGGTCAAGAATTTGTGCTGGCTAACTAAGGGATGATATCCTAACACTATATACAAAAGATCAGGGCTTCCAACATAGGAACTTCCACGGAGAACACACCGTGAGTTACCAAGCTAAATCGTAACATCAGCTCAGTGGACCCTTCACTTGGGTGTCTTAACAAGGACAACATAGCTTTCAAAATGACCTTCCACAAAGACACTATGGAAGCAATTCCACCTGTCAGCTGCCCTGTATTTGAATGGACCATTACACTTTACAAGTGCCACTTCCTTTGTGCCTCATTACAAGAGTGACAGCATGAAGAAAGGGAAGAAGGGGTGAAGAAGAAACAGAAAGAGGTAAGAAAAGAGAAAGTCCTCCACAGACATAACCAATACACTCAAGGAATTGATGTCCTACACAAGCTTCTCAACGTACCAGTGTGTGTAACATCATCATTATCATTTCTAGACATTCTGCAAAAAGAAGAAGAAAAAACAAAAAGAAGAGAGAAAATAACAAAACACCTACCCCATGTCAACATCCCTCGGTGAAGCAGAACAGGGGGTCTGAGAACCAGAGCATCTAAGGTTCCTTTACTGACACGAAAATCCTGTACTCTCAATTATTGCTGCTACTTTTCTGTAAGTTTGAAATTATTTCAAAGTAAAAACTGGATTTCTTTGATCTTATTGGATTTTTTAAATTTTTACTGGTATTTTAAAAACTTAGTCTTCTTTCACATCCTCCAAGCATATGGCATTGATGCTCACAGAGCAGCTGCTCAATAAACTCTCATTCTATTAAGAGCAAATCTTCCAGAGGCAAAAGCAAGATTTAAAATGTTTTAAATTTCAGTTCCTAGATGTAGCTCACTGTATTACTTGACTTTTATGACTTTCAGATGAAGCCTATAACTAGAATAGACACCATTTTACAAGGAATCCTATTCCTACCTCACTCAAAGCTAAAAGGCAGAAACTGATTTGGAACTGAACTACGTTAACAGGAGCAAATGATTCAATGTCAGTATTCCCCAAAGGGAGCTGAACAGAATATACTCCTCCCAGAAAATCCTGGTCTTAATGATTATGAAAAAACTATATCCATACTCAAAATACCAGCAAGACTTTCATCAGTTTTGATATTGAACTTGGAAAATTAAATCAATTTTACCTAAACTCCAATGGACAATAATAATACAACATATGTATATGGTGTTATAATTAGGCTGCAAATCACTACCTTCAAGTAGGTCTGGAATTATGACCCATCCTAGGAGACAAGAAAACTGCGATTTCAAGATGTTTCCAAGATTGCCCAAGTAGCAGGTGGCAGAACGAGGGATTGAACAAAGTTCTTTTGGCTCCAAGTCCCACTAATAATAATGTGACTCTTGCTTAGCTGATAAGTAACTCTCCCTAGTTGCTTTACTTCCTCACAAAGTTTCCTGAACTATCACCAGACTCAGTGTTGAGACAAATGCTTTGTTTTTTTTTGAGGATCATACTACACAGAATCCCCAGTCTGGCTTTCTCGTTTCAAAGTGCACCTATGGCAAACAAGACAAAGGAAGCTGGCTATTCAACTCCTGATTCGTTCTGTTTTCACAATTTTTTTTTAACTTCTTAGAATAATCCATTCATTTTTGGTATGCTATCACCAGGTGGCAGGAAGATAATCACAGAAAAGTGAGGCTAAGGTAAAAAGCATACATTCTCTCTGAGCTTCAGGAGTGATTTTTTTTTTTCAGGAGTGATTCTTAACTCCAGCCACCTACAATGTCACCCACAATCTATAATCAGAGATTTTTACACTTTAATTAAAAGATTCATAAAAACAGCTAATCTTAAAAAAAAAAAAAAGCAAAGTCAAAATGTCGGCAAATTTTAAATAAAGTATAAACTTTAAATAAATCCCTTTACACAGCTTTTAAAAATACGTGTATCTTTCATATGCATTAAATTTTCCTAGCCGGGTGCAGTGGCTCATGCTTGTAATCCCAGCACTTTGGGAAGCTAAGGCAGGTCGATTACCTGAGGTCAGGGGTTCAAGACCAGCCTGGCCAACATGGCAAATTCCTGTCTCTACTAAAAATACAAAAATTAGCCAGGTATGGTGGCGCATTCTTGTAATCCCAGCTACTTGGGAGGCTGAGGCAGGTGAATAGTTTGAAACCGGATTGGGGAGGTTGCAGTGAGCCAAGATTGTACGAACGCACTCCAGCCTGGGTGACAGAGCAAGACTCCATCTCAAAAAACAACAACAACAACAACAACAAACCTTCCTATAACTGTTCACTTTACATCTAAAACATAGGTGCTGATTAGAATATTAACCTTTATAATTCACCCTGATTGAACCTGCTGTTGAAACATCCAAAGTGGTTTATTTTCAAGTGGTTTCAAGCTTCAAAACCTGGAATAATTCCTTGAGAAGTGGTCTCCTTTCACTTAATCCTCTGAGTCTCTCTTGGCTGTTTTGAGCCAGTTAAAGGCCCCTCTCATTTTCCAGCCTGGGGGTCCATTCTCTACTGCCCCATTCCCTGGAGAATGTCCTGGGTCAAAGTCCACTCTTTTCACTTGCTCATGTGTGTTGTTTGCTGGAAACCAGAAAAGCCTTACTTTTCTCCACCTAGAGGAGGTTATTTCCCCTGCAGTTATCATGGTCCTGGGAGTAGAGGTGAACATCCGTCTTGTCTTCAATGGCTTACCTACACAACTGCATTCATTTCTCTTAAATAGTAGCCTCTTTGTAGGTTATCTTAGCAACATGTACTAAGTGGGTTCTCCAAAACTTGAATGAGAAATTAAAGAAACAACATCCCTCAAAATAAAGCAAACAAAAAATGAAATGGTATAATAAGGGCGAAAAATAACTATCACTCCAGAGTTCAGTAACAAACTAAATGATAAATTTCAGTTGAGATCCATATTCAGAAATGAACCCTAGAGACTGTCCCATACAAATTTAATTATAAATGTTATCTCTAAGTTCAGATAAGCAAGCTAAACAACCTCTGTCACACGGGAACTGGTGTTATTATCTGAGGAACATAGAGGGTGCGAGCTAAGTGGGGTGCTTGAAGCAGACCACCTGGGACTCAACCCGGGCTCCACTGTCTACTTGGCTAACTTCTTTGTGCCTCATCTCCTCATCTGTACAACAGTAATACTGAATTGTACCTACCTAGCATGGCCATTGTGCCAACTAAATGAGTCCATTAAACCAATTACAGCAGAGCCTGGCACACACGCTTTAAAGCACTCAGCAGATGGGACTGATAATTGTTATTGCTCGTCCTTTCTCCACTGTTCTAACTTACTATTCCTAAGTTTCAAAACCTGAAAAGTACAGCTGCTTTATTAGCCTAATTGAATCTGCAGGTAATTTCACTCAAATGATATATCAGCTGGTGGGACTGGCACACTCCCACGGCTTTTCCTAGCGTGGCAGGACTGATGGCGCTCATTTGCAGCGAGGTCTGTTCACAGTTTAGAGGGTCATGCTGCTTGTTACAGGGTCATCTGTTATATAAGAAACTTAGCACCCAGATTTCTTTTCTATAGGAACAGGTGCATTTGCATAGATCTCAACAACTGTGTGATTTCACTCTGTGTCAGCAGATATGATTTTACAGAGGTTTGAATGCTGGGCTGGGTTTTAGAAGATACTGTGCATGAGAATGCATGGCCTCCCATTCTAATCCATGTGCTGGGCACAGCAGATGCGTTCTCAAGTGTGTCGCAGGTGCTAGGACTCTACAGGACACAAAATGGCAAAGTTAGGTGTGTGTCTGGGTGGGGGGTAGGGATGTTAAAAGAGGTATGCAGGTTAGAACTGTGGGAGCACACCTCTGTATCATCAGCTGCAATGATAACAGAGTGACACAGACAAACTCCTATCCTCCTCTTTCTTCAATGCACCTTCCATGGAGCTGCAGTGAACAGGAAAGATGGCCTGGACGCAGTTCCACCTCTTCTCCTTCCCTTGCAATCTCCTTGGCAGGCGTGCTAATGAGTGTAACGAGTGGGAAAGCATTCAAGTGCACCCAGCAGGCAAAGAAATGGAAGCAAGGATTTAGAGAATTCGTTCCAATCGCTCAAATTTTTATATCCAGGTATATACTGCTTTCAAAAAAAAAAAAAAAAAAAGCATGGCAATTTTCATATTTTCCTCATGACACAGATTGCAATTTCAAAGGTGCTTTACACAGATGCTTTGAAATTTAAGGGGCCGAGGGAAAAGGTCACGGATTGCTTTAAGAATCTGCTAAAAATTGGCCGGGCGCGGTGGCTCACGCTTGTAATCCCAGCACTTTGGGAGGCCGAGGCGGGCGGATCACGAGGTCAGGAGATCGAGACCACGGTGAAACCCCGTCTCTACTAAAGATACAAAAAAAAAATTAGCCAGGCATGGTGGCGGGCGCCTGTAGTCCCAGCTACACGGAGAGGCTGAGGCAGGAGAATGGCGTGAACCCGGGAGGCGGAGCTTGCAGTGAGCTGAGATTGCGCCACTGCACTCCAGCCTGGGCGACAGAGCGAGACTCCGTCTCAAAAAAAAAGAATCTGCTAAAAATTATAAGCCCTCTGACCCCTAGAAAACTGTATATGTGCATATATATTAACACTGACTACAAAGAAGTCATCAATCTCTTAAGGGCGTAGCATCATGTCCCTTGAGTGCAAGGGCCCAGCTTATGAATTTCTTCCCAACTGCATTTTGTCCATATTTTCAAAGGGCAGAGAATACAATATTATGGCTTTAAGTCTCTTTAATACACAGCTTTAGGACTATTTCAAGATCTGCAAATACAGAGATGCAGACAGTCTAAAAATCCTGAGAAAGACCCTTGTGTGGTTCTGTTTTTAGAATGAGGACTTAGAGCACACTTATTTTGATAATTTGCACCTGTTTCATCATTCCATACCTCTCGGAGAGTTTTCTTTCCTAAAGGGCCATATTTCTAAGAAGAAGGGGTGGCTAGGACTTGCCTGGTATATAGGGTGTGGAGTAGGTGCTGGAGCCAGCCAGCTACACCTCTGCTCAAGGAAGGAAGAGGGATGAAGTATCTCAATGGGGCACCTGCACCTGGCCACCAGGGGAGGGAGACATGGCTAAGAATGGCCAAAAGACTACAGCCAAATGTTTGAACATCTTTTTTAAATTTAGTGTTATCAAGTTTATCCTCTTTCTTGGAGCATCAGAAGAACATGCAGACTCTACTGGACCCAAAACAACAAATGGGAAGAGTCGAGTGTGGAGACAGAGAGCCTCATGGAAAACAATTATGTGTTTATTCAAATGGAACTGAGCTACAAGAGAAAAAGAGTAATTTGGGGGTGAGGGTAGAGAAAGGAAAGGATTCAAAATTATAAAGAAGTGGTTTTCGCTTGGACTTGCTGGGTGATGTTTGATATGCTATTGTTCACACACATCATCTCATGAACAATAGTGGTCTAGGGCTTCTGGAAAAATATTTGGGACAGTGGACAAATACTGAGTGATGCTTGTCCAATTACAAACCAAACTGATGCTTGTCCAATTACAAACCAAACTAAGCATAAGTACACTGCAACATTCTTCCAAGTATCTATAAAGCACATGAGCCATTTTCATCCATCACAGACAGTTATTTCAGCTCTTTACACTGTACAGTCATTATGAAAAACACAGGGAGACAGCTTCACTTACATGGTTAATGAAGAGACTCTTGCGTTTTTCTCTCACTGTGAAAACAAAAGATGCAACAGAAATGTTATATGCCTGCATGCCAACCCCTGGCAGGTGGCTGAGGACTGGGCCTCTGTGTCATGGTCCCGTCCTTCCACCAACCAACATACCCACTTGCTCATTTATCAAACATAAGAATACGGGACCTGCACAAATGCAGATCTGAATGAATTTGGCTCACAGAGGGAAATATACATCCATTTAAACAACAGCACCCTAACAAAAGAACTGCAGCTGAAATCAATTAAGGGGTAACCGATTTCCATTAACTGAATAAAAAAGTAATTAGTAACCCTCATAAAACTCATATGCATCTATTAATTCAACATAATTAACAAATGATAGGACTATTTATTCCCAACCCTACCAGACCCATAAAGCTCCACAGTATATAAGGGAAATATAAATAACAACAATATCTAGAAAGCATTGAGATTCAGGAAGACGATGTACATCAGCGGCATTACTTATCATGGAAACCCATTATTCTCCATGCTGGGTGCTGGTGAATACAGCTGGGCTTCTGTCTGGGAGGCCCCTGGAGCTCCTTGTGGCACCCACCCCCAACCCCATAAGGCTGACAGAGGTCACCATAATTGATACTGCTCTAACAAGGTGGCTTCTCACACTGCACGCATGGCCTGTGCTGAGCAGCTCAGCCTCCAGTGTCCCCAGATACCAATGCTTCTCAGAATGGGAGCCTGCATCCCCAGAGAGGTAGAAGGGTCAGTCACAGGGAACACGAAGAGCTTGTAATAACCTAGTATCACTGAACTTTGCATTTTCTTTTCTGAAGGCTCCTTTTGTGGGTATAGATGCATCCATCAACCCATTTATTCGTTACTGTAAAAGACATGAAGAATAGGTTTCATTCAAGGAGATAACATCCTAGGTCCCCAGGAATCAACAATGTTATCTTGGGGTACCCTAAAACAGCAGTGTACAAAAGATAGAAGAAGGTTTTCTCCTTACAGTCTATGCCCCTGCAAAGAAGATTCACTACTGTTTTCAAAAGCCTTCCTGCTGATCTGTTGGAGGGACTATGGAACTGTTTTTCCATCACTCATACGCTGTTCTTAGACTCACAAAAAAACACTTCTCTTTTCCTTAGAAGTCTTGTCCTCTCTGGAATGAATGCTGCCTTCTACCCTTGATATCTCAAAGATAACAAAAGCAAAAATGCAAAAGCAAAAATTAGTCTGAGGATACTGTTGAGTGCTTTAAAAAGAGAGACTGACACATAGAAGTTAGCTCCATCAAGCCATCAGATGGACCCATGTGCAGTCGATCAGCCCCCTGCTGTCACGGGACAGGGAACCCTGGCCATGCATGAGGCCAGACTAGCACACACAGAGCATGAGTGCACAGACAGCAGTAACAAACTGGTCTGCTATGCACAGCATGGAGGCAGAGGGATTACATTTTACCTGACTCCAAGGAAGAATCCACATGAAAACCACAGCCAAACAAACAGGATGGTCTGGCTAGAAGCTCGGGGTTTTAACTTCCTGGCATACATACATACATATATAGAGCGTGTGCATGCATTTGTGTGTGTTTTCTTTAAATTAATTCATACTAAACTATTATACATGTAGCCAAGGATGGGGATATGATGATAATTCAATGGTGATTTCCCACTGACTGAAAGGATCCGGAAACCCTTTCTACATGGGCCACAGAACTGACAGGGTTCCCACTATATTCTGAGATGACACTTAACCCTTCTCAGAGCATCCCAGTCATAGGTTTGTGCAAAAGAGACTTGTGTCTCCCAACTGTGGGAACCACCGCCCATACTAAGGTCACCTCAACACCCTACATCAGCCCCTGCCTTCAGCAAATGAAAGATATCCATGCCTCAAAAAATACCAGCACTTTCTATAGGGGTACTATTGAGATCAGGAATTATTCACACGTAGAAGTAATGGCTGAGATGCATAACCTTCAATAGTTCTGACTGTAAGTCCGACCAAGAAAGCTGATATGGTTTGGATGTGTCCCCACCCAAATCTCATCTTGAATTCCCACATGTTGTGGGAGGGACCTGGTGGAAGGTAATTGAATCATGGGGGCAGGTCTTTCCCATGCTGTTCTCATGATAGTGAATAAGTCTCATGAGAGCTGATGATTGTAAAAACAGGAGTTTCTCTGCACAAGCCCTCTTCTCTTGTCTGCCGCGATGTGCGACGTGCCTGACGTACCTTCCACCATGACTGTGACGCCTCTCCAGCTACGTGGAACTGTAAGTCCCTTAAACCTCTTTTGTAAACTGCCCAGTCTGGGGTATGTCTTTATCAGCAGTGTGAAAACAGACTAATACAAAAGCTTTCAAACAAACAAACAAACAAACAAAAACTACAGCAGACACAGAAGAATATTATAAACACATATGCCATTTTTGTCCACCACCTACAAGGATCAATCTCAGGGAGGAATCAGGCCATTTTCATGAACTCCAACTGGCTGCAATCAGAATGGTGAAGAAAAACGAAAGTTCACTAAGACTATTACAGAACACCTGAGGATAAGCTATCTGAATCTATTACAGAATCTCTCAGGCATTCACTGCTTCTATTCTATGCAAATGAACACCTACACACTACCCTATTTCCTCAGAGCAACCTGGGGCTCCTGGGGCCTGAGTCAGGTGCCACTTTCCTGTATGGTTTTGTAACGCTCCTCCAAAGATAAGAGGGCCTTCAGCAGATGAAGTCTGCACAGTTTCTGAGAAGATTTTCCACACACGCACCCCTATGGCTGACTTGCTTTTGGAGTGTCTTCCGCACCCCCAAACCAACAACCTGTCCCTACATAGATGGGAAGAATTCCTGATATCCACGTTGGACCAGGTGACCCATTACTCTGACCATCCTGCCTGGATTGGGGGGACACTCTACCCTCTCTAGGCTAACTCCTTCTCCTGGGAATCTGGAGTTGGGACATACTCAAAAGGCTCTGCTCAACCTTAACTGAGGGTATGATGTGTAAACTTCAGACTGGGGTGGGGCTCCGCTGGTGCAGGAAAGAGTGAAGCAGCAGATCTGACTGCCATCCTTAAAGGGCCTGTTGCAAGGCTGGCCCTTGGCTGGTATCTGGGAACTTGGATTTAGGAGGGTTCCTTCCCATCATTCCCTAACTGGTAAGAGTGGCTCACTGTGCCTAAGCTGTCTGAACAAACAATATGCTCTATGCCGCACAGAGTATGCTTTATTTCCTTCTGGGAGTCTGGAACTTTGGTACTTAACAGGCAGAGCCTTCTTACATGAGTGGTCCTCCATAAAAATCCTGGGTGCTGGGTCTCTACCCAGGAGTTTCTCTGGCTGACAACATTCCACAGGTGTTTTCACAACTCATTTGTGAATGGGGGATGAAGTGCAACCTGTGTGGCTCCATGGGAGAGGACTCACCCCATGCACCTCTTCCCTGTACTGAGTTTGCCTCATGTGTTTGCATTGTAATAAGTTACAGTCATGAGTGTGACTGTATTTTGTGTCTTATGATTCCTGGACCCCCATACAGCAGTGGTGTCCCTCTGCCATGCAGAGAAACACGGCAGAGGGAGATGGGCAGAAGGCAGGTGCTGCCTTAGTCCTAACGGATTTTAGTACTCAGTTCCACCAATTCATGAGCTATCTGAGATACCCTGAGTGCCCTTAAAATTACTCCGTTTCCCCTAAGCTAGCAGGAGCACAACCAAGACATTACCATAGGGGGAATAAGATAAGTAGAATCTTTTTTTTTTTTTTTTTTTTTTGTTGAGACAGAGTCTCGCTCTGTTATCCAGGCTGGAGGGAAGTGAGCTAACTCACTCCACCTCCCAGGTTCGAGCAATTCTCCTGCCTCTCCTGCCTAAGTAGCTGAGAGTACAGGGATGCACCACCACACCCGGCTAATTTTTTGTATTTTTTAGTAGAGACAGGGTTTTGCCATGTTGGCCAGGCTGGTCTCGAACTCCTCACCTCAAGTGAACAACCTGCCCCGGCCTCCCAAAGTGCTGGGATCACAGGCGTGAACCACCACACCCAGTGATAAGCAGAATATTTTACAGTGGTGTATCACCTGAAAAGACTGACAGAATTGCCCAAATCTAAATCTGTCTTTAAAATAAATTTGAAACCACTGAGGCTGATGTGGGTACAGCTCTGAAATTCAAAATGCTTTAGCTATTTTATGTAATGGTATAAGCAATATGCCAACTCATTCCTAATAGCTGGTTTTAGTCATCTTTAACACTTCAATATTTTTGGTTACTATAACAATCAATCAAAATCTCTGGAGTTTTCTGAGTTAATGTCTAACTGAATTAACTAATAATTATGTTTTGCTTCTTTAGGGAAAACAGGCAATAAATTGATATGGATCATAAATTTTTTCTTTCCTGGGAGAGGAATAACAGCAATCTCCTTTGACACAATCTATGATAGTTAAGAGGATTTTTAATTGGCTTACAGTGACAGTCCATAAAGATGTAAACAGAAAATGTACCAGAGGCTTTAAAAATAAACCATCTAAAATCAGCAAAAAGAATACAGTTGGCATTAAAAGTCTTCTCCTGATAAAACAGGGAGTGAAGAGAGTAAAAGGCAGTGTTTGCAATCTGAGGGACAAACAAAATTACACTTAAGTTGCTATGGGACACTCTCTTGCCACAATGTCACACAAGTGACTCTTTAAAATATAACTTTCAACCTAGTGCCTGATTATTAATGAGGATTTGTTAACAATCTAAACACCATTTCAGCTGATTCCTGTCATAGGCAGGCATTTAAAAGATTACCTTGGTTTCTGCTCTTCCATTTCCAATTTTTTTCTTTTTTAGAGATGAGATCTCACTATGTTGCCCAGGCTGGTATTGAACTCCTGGTCTCAAGCAATCCTCCTGTCTCAGCACCCCCCAAAGTTTTGAGATTACAGGTATGAGCTACCGCACATGACTCTCTTCTTCCATTTCTAAAATAGACTGACCTTCCAATGGCAAGTGTTAGCCACCACCAAGCCATAGGATGCTGGTACTAAAAAGGTCCTAAGATACCTAAGATACTCTTTCTTTGGCAAACGAGGGAAGAGCCCAAGCAGGCCAAGGAAGGGAGGGTCCAGAAGAAGAAGAGAGGAGACCCCATGTAGGACCCCTTCCTCTATACACCCGCCCTCCAAGAAGAGCATCACTGGTGTGCACAGGCACCCTTGGCATCTGCATAAAACGAGTCCCATTTAAAAACAGAATGACAATTAGAACCAGGTATGAACAAAGCTGTGCTATCCTACAAGGAAAATTTACTTAACTGATTAACTACTCTGGATGTGAAGGACGGGCAGGCCACACAAGAGGCAGGCTTCAACTAAAGAATGATAGAATTTTGTTTGCATATACGAAGCTGATTGCTGAGATAGCTCCACTGCAGATCACAAAGATCTGGTTGAAAAGAAAAGGTTTCATTTCCCTTTCCTTCTTCCTGTGGGTAGCATAGATCAGGCCTTGAACAATAAAATTAAAAGTTTACTATTAACTTTTCCTACAGTAAATTTGAGATTACCACACAGTTCCTACAGTTTTCAATAATTCAGTGAATTCACTCACTCACTCACTCGCTCAATTCAAAACAACTGTTGAGCCCCTGTTCCGAGTGCACATGGAGGCTCCTGCCCTGCTGAGCTCCTGCCCTGACAGGGAGGTTGTCATGAACACAAACGGCCAGGACACAAAGTGCACTGTAGCAGGAACATCACCCACACTTTGGAGCTCAGAACAAAGCATCCTGGTGTGGCCATTTCCCTCCGAGGCACACCTCCTGTGCTGCAGGAAGGGAGCTTCCAATTAGACCTCTGGCCTGCTCTGAACTGTCCGGGACCTGTTCTTATTTCGAAAACTGGGCACAGAGCAACGTGACATTCTGTGCATTCAAAGTGAAATCTAAATAAGCAAAGCCAATGAAACAAAAATGAAAAGACACAGAAACATTTCTAAGATGTTGAGGGCACAGCCAGTCATGGAGAGGAGAAAATTCCAGGGAAGAGAATAGGAAGTAGACGAAGGAAGAAGGAGAAAATTATTCAAAGAACAAATATCCACCTAAGCTGCCAACTCACTTGAGAGGTTTTCTGTTTCTCACAGAGAATATCTAAGGCCAAAGGATTTCTTCAGAAGCACAGAAACTTCAACTAAGTGGCATCCATTTAAAACTTTCTGCTAATTAGAAAAGAAATGCATGCTTACTGCAGAAAATTTGGAAAATACAGAGCCATATAAAGAAGAAAATGCAACTGCAAATAAAAATTAAAAGCTTGCTTGGAAAACATAGAGATACATAAAACATACACACACACAGACTGAGTATCCTTATCACCCCTTATCTGAAATGCGTGTATCACCCCTTATCTGAAATGCGTGGGTATCCCTTATCAACCCTTATCACCCCTTATCTGAAATGCGTGGGTCCAGAAGTATTGTGGATTTAGGATATTTTCTATCAGATTTTGAAATTTTGCATTATTTGAGCATCCCAAATCCAAAAATCTGAAATCCAAAATGCTCCAATGAGTATTTCCTTTGAACATCAGATTGGTGCTCAGTAAGTTACAGATTCATCTTCGAGCATTTCAGATTTCAAATTTTCGAATTTGAGAGGCCCAACCTGTTTAATTCAACAATCCAGAGACAATCACTATTAATATTTTGACGTGTATCCTTTGAGTCTCTTTTGTGTGCATACAAAGCAAGCATGGTGTATACTTTTGCATATGAATGTATTTGTATATAAATATGTGCAAGTATACATGTGCTCATATATGAACATGCCAACAGAAATATGCCCATTTTTCTATTGGTGTGTTAGCATTTTCACTGATTGTATAATAATTATTTAATACATAAAGGCATTAATCCTTTTTCCTATATATTGTGATATTTCCATCACTGATGATATCATTGTTAGTGAAATCATCATTTTGACATGAGTTTTCATTTTTAGGCAATTTCCTCCATTGCTTCTACAAACTTACATGCCCCTTCCCCATTCTGACACTAAATATTCATGTATACTATTTCTAGATGATTATGATTGTATTTGTTACATTTACTCTACCACTAGTCATCAGAAATCTATCCTGACACATGGTGGAGGTGAGGTTATCATTTTATTTTTTAAGTGAGACTTAAAGTGCTGTGTATTCTATTATAATGAGCTGCTATCAAATGCTGGCTGATATAATTTCAGACCTGGCCTCTTTCTGGTTTGCTTCCAAGGTGTGTTGAAGCAACTCTTTCTTTAAAAAAGAAAATCTTTATTTTTTTGTAGAAATGGGGGGGTCTCACTATGCTGTCCAGGCTGGTCTTGAACTCCTGGGCTCAAGCAATCCTCCCCACTCAGCCTCCCAAAATGCTAGGATTACAGGAGTGAGCCACTGTGCCTAGCTTGGAAGCAACTCTAACATGTGGGGGTCCACGATCTATCTTTATCAAGGAAACACAGAAAAAGATGGGACTGGGCACAGCAGTGCACAGATGCCACTCTCTACTCTCGTCCTGGTATCCATCCCTTCTCCTCCTGGTCAGGCCCAGTGTTCTGGTGCAAGGTGTCACAGTCAGCACACAGGAGCTGTCAGCACAGACAAGCTAGAAGATGGCACACACCCAAGTCAGGGAAGAAACTCAATCCAACTGAGCAAATGAGAACCTACACTCTAGGGTAAGGATTATATTTACTGAGAACTTATGCTGTCTTACGTACAGGGCTCGGTGCTTTGATGGATTATGCATTTAGTCCTCCTGACAACCTCACAAAGAGGCACTAACTCCATTTTACAGTGATAAAATTGAGATTCAGGGAAATCATGTGGAAATGGATCATATGCACCAAGATTATGTGGAGAGTGTTGGATCTAAGCCTCTAGCTCAGGCAGTCTGATTCCAGAGGATCGCTATCTTCAGGCAGTCATTCATTCCAAGCAACTATTCTTATATGGTGACTGCATCAGATTATCCTGAAATTCAGCTGCCTCCCTAGATGTCACGGGGCAGCCAGCCAAAAACATAAGCCATGTTAAGGTAAGCTATAAACACGGTAAGCTATGAAAAGTATTTACAAGGTTATCAGTCTGTGTCAACTGAAGGGGAAATGCAGGTGCTCAGAGTTTTTAAAAAAAGAATTGAAAAGTAAGTTTATGGCTACCAGCAGGCCGCAGGTGCTGTCTAACAGTAGACAAGGCTGTGGTAGGCAGGGCATCAAACTCCCCCAAGCCTGGGGGAATTATCCCTGCTAGCCTCTATTCTGGATCTGTGCTCACTAAGCAATGTTCTGACTGGGAACAGGGCAGGTCAGGAGAGAGGATATGATAAAAGGTACTGAGAAAACTGACATTCTGGGTCTAAATGATTTCATCTGAGTTTGTACTATGTCGGCAGCTTTCTCCACACTGGA
Organism: Hylobates moloch; assembly: GCF_009828535.3. Lineage (NCBI taxonomy): Eukaryota > Metazoa > Chordata > Mammalia > Primates > Hylobatidae > Hylobates > Hylobates moloch. The sequence continues at coordinate 90,197,657 of NW_026652278.1, forward strand.
AAGCCCAAGAGACGAAATACTGGAGTCAGGTGATGCTCCCAAGAAAAGTGAGCCACGGCACCCAAAGAGCGCCTCTTTTGTGCATCTGACTTACAGGGCGAGGCCTGGCCAAGAGACCTGACACCTGCCCTCCCATCCCCCATGCACCTCAAGAGAAGACTGCAGAGGGGAGAGGGGAGGGCTGGCCTGAGGGTGGCACGGTCATGCTGAGTTCTGACCCGGAATAGGAGAGCCCAAATACACCACCTGAGCCTAAAAAAACCTACATCCTCTTGTCCCTAAATAATGGATGTGTCGTTTTCTAACAAAGCTAGGGAATGTAGGAGAAGGTAAAGCTGCAACACAAAATAGAAAGCCACTACTCAGGGAAGACTGCCACCATGCCACGGCAAGTCTCCCCAGGGTGGGTCATGATGCCCTGCCTTCATTCCTTCATTCCCCTATGCTTGTGAGTTTCTTCTATGTGCTAGCCACTGCAGAGACTGCGGAATGTGAAAGGCACAGTTCCTATCCATGAAGAAGATGCAATCCAGCAGATAGACAGGCTATTTATTTCTATACCATAAAAATAATCACCTCCACACAGAGGAATATGCAAACTGCACTGAACGTAATGCCACTGATTTTCTGATAAACCGTTACTCTATGTGTCACTAAGAAAGAAAAAAAATGCTGCCAATTAAATTTTGGCAAGTCACTGACGGCTGATTTCAGAGGTGTTCCAGCCAAGGAAAGGTGTCTATCACAATCAATGGAATGAAGGGAAACAGGGAAGCATCACCTACGAGGCAGCCATTGGGATAGCAGGGACAGAGGGCAGGTGCTGCGGGCAGAGCATGCCACAGATGATGGCCTCTCAGGCCTGGAGGGGAGGGGACCCACAAGAAGGGTGAAAAGGGCTGTGTGTGTGTGCTGGTGTCTCACTGTTCTAGTGGTGAGGAGACAGATGGTCAGGCAGGGAGGAGCCTAAGAGAAGCTCCACTTGCAGACAGGTGGAAGAAAGGTGAGAGAGGACATGATGGAGGCAGGAGGCTGGGAAAGGGCCTCGCCACAGACTAGGTGAGTAAGGAGGAAAGGAGAGTCCAGGCAGGAAGGGGAGGATGGGAGAAATTCAGGGCATAGGTGCAGCTTAGACACTGACTACAGGACTCTGGGGGTGCGCATTAAGACCCAGACAAGCAATGGGTTTATTCTTAAAAACTAGGTTATGAGGCCAGGCGTGGTTGCTCACACCTGTAATCCCAGCACTTTGGAGGGCTGAGGCGAGTGGATCACGAGGTCAGGAAATCGAGACCATCCTGGCTAACATGGTGAAACCCCATCTCTACTAAAAATACAAAAAATTAGCCGGGTGTGGGGGCGGGCGCCTGTAGTCCCAGCTACTCGGGAGGCTGAGGCAGGAGAATGGCGTGAACCCGGGAGGCGGAGCATGCAGTGAGCCGAGATCGTGCCACTGCAGTCCAGCCTGGGCGACAGAGCGTCTCAAAAATAAATAAATAAATAAATAATTAGGTGACGAGGGACAGGAAGCTGGCAGGAGAAGAAAGACGCTGACTTCTGATTTGGACATGCCAACCCCAAGGAGCATGTACGACTTCCAGACTGGCTGTCTACCAGGCGGTAGAAAATGTCTCTGGAACGCATGCTTACAGTGCCAGGACAGGGTGGCTCCTCTTGCCAGGGGTCCTGGAAGAGGTTGGCTCAAGAGATCACCAGTGAGGATCCCAAAGTACCTGTTACAACACAGGTTAATGAGCAGACATTGCTGAGGGCTCGCTGTGTGCCTGGGACTCACCCTACTGCTTAAGGAGAGCAATCTTCTGAGGAGACAGGTGTGTCCATTGTCAATTTATAGGAAGTTATGACCCAAGAGATTATGTGACTGTAAATCCAACTAATGGCAGACAAAGGCCTAAGGCAGAGCTGGGTCCTAGAGCCTTGCCTAACTGGAGGCCAGAGGCTGGTTCCCTGCCGCTGGGGTGGCCACAGGTTGGCGAGGGCATGGGCAGCCCAGCACGCACAAATGGACCTGTCTGCACACTCAACTACTCATGGCTTTTGAGTACCCACCCTCCTCCACACACCCCAAACTAGAGGGAAAGACAGGTGAGGTAGTAGTTTTTGCAATTATTTTATTGAAATGGTCTGTCACAAGTAACTTAGGGCTAGACTAGAGCAAAGGTCCTCAAACCAAGTATTCAAAGAGACCTTCAAAAGGGCTGAGGTGTGATGCAGGAACCACCTTCCTCCCTCACAACTTCACAAAGAAAGGCAGGCACACCCGAGCTGAGGCCTGCACTGACCTGGTGTGAAAACCTCCAGGGGCACCAGAGGGAAAGACAAGCAGCCACTGGGGTTGTGGTAACCACCTTCAATCCAGGTTCATGTGTCTTTCCTCTCCTGCCAGCCTCCTGTGGCACAACCTGGAGGCTTCTTTGTCCTATGGACTTTCCCTGGAGGGGTGCTGGAAAGACTTCTGGCTCTGAGTTTACAGATATCACAGTGAGGATGGCTTCCAACAGGACCTGCCTCTTTAGGCGTTAGACCCCCAAGCAAAGCTCGGGGAGCAGCGAGGGCAGCGGAGCAGGAGGGCACAAGAAAGGGTGGGAAGGTGCGGTGGACCGCAGACTGCTGGCCAGGTGTGCACTCCCCTGTGCCTGTCTGGCCATTTACGATCAGAAGCACAAAGGCAGCCACGGGCATGCACATTAACATGTTATGTGAATTGGAAAAATAAAATCAGACTTTTTCTCACAGAAGGTAAGACTGTTTCTAAGAAACAGGTGTGATAGGCAAAAATAAAAATAAATACGTAATTAAAAAGAATGTAAGACTGATTTGACTGACTGGATTGACTATGATGCCTGGCTTTGCCAACAAAGTCATATGAAGAACCTGTAGCTTTCTGAGGAAAATATATTTAAATCAAAAGAGAAGCTGAAAACATTAGTTCAGAGGAAAAGAGCAGGTGGGGGTTCCTCCATTCAACATATATTTGAGTTCTTTCTATGGGCCTGGCACTGTGAATGGTAGAGATATATAAACATGAAGACTCGGAATAAACCACGATACAGTGAAGATCTCTGCAGCGACAGATGGAGCATGCAGAATGCGGTGGGGCAGCAGTCAGGGAAGGTGTTCTGAGATTAAGCCTAGATTTATTCTCCCAAAGGTCCCAAGGGTATCAGGTTAAACTAGGTGCCACCAAATGTAAATAGTAGTAGATATAATTAAAAGTCACGTGTTACACTTGGTAAACCTTTTTTGATGTACTTCCCAGAAACTGTAAAAATGAGGGACTCCTCTAACTGAGGAATTCTTTTGCAAATCAAATAGATTCCAATTCTCTACTGTCAATAAAATAGAAGGGGAGGCCGGGCGCGGTGGCTCACGCTTGTAATCCCAGCACAATCAGGGCAGAGTCCGAGACCAGGTGAAATCCGTTCTATAAAATACAAAAAAAATTAGTGTGGGGCCTGTAGCATAGGGCTGGGTGAGGCCCGGAGATCCCCCCCCCCCCCCCACCCCGGGGAAAAAAAAAAAACCCCCTCAAAAAAAAAAAAAAAAAAAAAAAAATAGAAGGGGAACAAAAGTGAACTGTAGCTGATTATTAGGAATTATTTTGGCTGACAAATCCCTTGGAGATTTTTCGACATATAAACTAGATGGAGTAGAAAGAATTCAATGATGTGACTATAATAAAAATCTCTCTATTTCCATCTATTTATATAGATGAACAAAGTTCCTCAGCACTTACAACTATAAAAACAAAGGCTTGGCCAGGTGCGGTGGCTCACGTCTGTAATCTTAGCACTTTGGGAGGCCGAGGTGGGCGGATCATGAGGTCAGCAGATCGAGACCATCCTGGCTAACACGGTGAAACCCCATCTCTACTAAAAATACAAAAAATTAGCCGGGCATGGTGGCGGGCGCCTGTAGTCCCAGCTACTCAGGAGGCTGAGGCAGGAGAATGGCGTGAACCCGGGAGGCGGAGAGCTTGCAGTGAGCCGAGATCGTGCCAATGCACCCCAGCCTGGGTGAAAGAGCGAGACTCCGTCTCAAAAAAAAAAAAAAAATTAGCTGGGCGTGGTGGCGGGCGCCTGTAGTCCCAGCTACTCAGGAGGCTGAGGCAGGAGAATGGCGTGAACCTGGGAGGCGGAGCTTGCAGTGAGCCAAGATAGTGCCACTGTACTCCAGCCTGGGTGACAGAGCGAGACTCCATCTCAAAAACAAAACAAAACAAAACAAAACAAAACAAAACAAAACAAACAAAAAACAAAGGCTCTGATGATGAATACTGCCTCATTTCAGTAATAATATCCAACCATAGAGGCATCTCACCAAGAAATGTTTTTCTAAAAAATATTTCACTTTTCTGTTTAATAATTATCCAGTAAAATGTAAGACTACAGGCACCCGCCACCACGCCCAGTTAATTTTTTGTATTTTTAGTGGAGACAGGGTTTCACCATTAGCCAGGTTGGTCTCGATCTCCTGACCTCGTGATCCGCTTGCCTCAGCCTCCCAAAGTGCTGGGATTACAGGCGTGAGCCACCGTGCCTGGCCTAGGTCATTTTTATAGAAAAGCAGCACACCAACAAGGCACATGGATACATATGTAACAAACCTGCACATTGTGCACATGTACCCTAAAACTTAAAGTATAATAATAATAATAATAATAATAATAAAATATGATAGTGTGATAAATGACTTTCCAAAATCAAAATACATTATACTAGTATAAAATTTTATGGAGAAAATAGAATGGAAATACAAATTCAAGATGACAAAGGAGTAGTATGAAATTTTCAACTGTTAGGAGCATGTTCATACATTTTTAAAGGACTGATGGTGGGTATCAAATCACTATGGTATTAAAATTTCATCTGAAATATTTGTTAAAGAAGGCCAGTTTATTTTAAAATATCGACGTTTATAATCTATCAGAAATTATGTGCTTTGATAGGGTAAAAAAAATTTTAAGGTCAACCATAAAAATGCTTAAAGGACTTCAGTTTTTCAAAATTGTTTTCCACAGCATGTAAGCAAAGGAACAAAGCATGAAAATCACTGGTGTAAGCTTAGGTCTTCCCTATGGCACTTGACATGCCCTGAAGGAGACACACCGAGCAACTGAGGGCAGCTGGAGAAAGGGGCACCCCAGCACCTGCACACACGAACGAGCTAAAGACAGCTGGGAATGCAAGTGAGGTGAGGACAGCAAGGCCATGGCTCGGAGGAAAGCAATCCCAACAGGGCAGCGGAAAGTTGCTCCTAAATGCTAAATAAGAGGAGGACAAAAAGGGTGGTTGTTTCACCACGCAAAAGTTCAACACTGCCCGGGAACCAAAACACGACCCCAATGAGGACAGCCACAGAATATTTTTTCAATTTCAGTATTTCTAAAAGGTTGTGCAACAAAAACTAAGAATCACATTTTTATTTCTGAATTTTAATGTTTCTACTTTGGCTCAAGCCACTCAAGGGATGGATAGTTTTTATTCCTTTAATTATTTCAAGGGACTCCTGAGAAACACAGATTCCATAAACTTAGGGTTTTTTTCTCCAAATTCTTTGTTAAGACAATAAATCTCTAAAAATCATACTAATTAAAAGGAAAAAGATGGGGCTTGGCTGCTTTCTCATATTATTTAAGAATATTAAGCTCTCACATCTTTGAAAATGATGAACTAAAATAAGTACAGAAAAGGAAAGGACATGAGGAACTACAATGCTTCCCCACAAGTAATGATAGTAGCATGAAAAACCTGATGGCAGGCCTCGCAACCTAACTTCTCTCTGGCCTGGCAAACTTCTCTACCCCCATGAGGAACTCTTGGTCCCTTCTTTGCTGAATGGCTCCTGTACAAAGTCTACAATGCCATCCTCTTTGTGTGAAGAAAGAAAGCAGTCACTCTGGCTTTGGATAAAATACCCTTACCTTCAGCCTCTGGAGGGGTCTGATGAGCAGGCTACTTATCCAGTTTTGTTGGAGTTCTAGTCTCCTGCTTGGAACAAGAAAAAAGTTCCATGTCCAGCCTAAATCTCTTGGATATCCAGAAGGAAAAGGAATTCGGCAATCACGAAAACTCTGATGACATCATGCAAGTGCCATCTAAATCAGTCTAGTGAACAGCTGGGAGGTGGGATACATGGCCGACAACTTGTTTGCCAGATCATCAAGTGCTGAGGGGAAAGAGAATGTGGGGTCTGCAGAAACACAGAGCTGTCAAGACCCAGGAGCTGCATGTCTGTGGTCCAAGCAGCAGCTGCCCTAACATGACTGTCCTCATCCCAACCATGGCATCCTATCCACAAATCGAATCTAAACTACTGTTGAAGTACATCAACCTGAATGAAGGAGGAGAGATCACCAGATTCAAAATAAAGGACTCTAACAGAAGTATGCCTTACTGTCTCAGACTACATTTCTTCCAATTAGAAAAAAAAAATAGGGTAGAAGACCCACAGTTGTGGTCTTGTAATGGAAATATAAGTTTATCCAAGTGACGAATTATCACAATCAAATCAAGAATGTTTCCTGGTTTTGTCATCTTCCTTCTTTCAACCAGTCAGGTTGGCACAAGGAATACTGACATCCAACATCACATGATCCTTTTCCTCTAGGGGCTAGCGGGTGGCAAAGACAAAAAGGTCGTTTTAAATTCCACAGTATGGTTCTGATGATGAAGAAAGATCCACAGGCTACTCTATGGGAGCTCACCAAAGCCCCACTCAACACAGGCTTAGGGGTCAAAGAAACCCTCAAGGAGGAAGTGACAGCAGGAGGAGCCTGGAGGACAGAAGAAATCAGCTGTGTGAAAAAGGGAAGGAGAAATCCAGGTGTGAGGCAAGCGGCAGACTTGAGGAAGCAAGTGATTCAGTATGTATGGCGGAAGCACAGAAGTACACAAAGAGAGGAAGTTGGCTGGGAAGGAAGGCAGAGGCTGGATCACGATGGGCCTCATATTCCATGCTAAGATGTTTGAAATTTAACTCTAAAGCAACTGGGGAGCCTTGAGAAAGGGCCAGTGGCACAATCGTATCTGATTCATGGGAAGTCCTGTCAGCTAGCGGCAGCACAGACCAGGGACTAGAGAGGGATGAGGTCAAGGGCAGGGAGCCCAGTCTAGAGGCTGCTGCAGTAACACAAGTGGGGAATTGTGAGTCTGAACTAAGGTGGCAGCAACTGCAATACGAAATAGTGGTCAGGTTCAAGGCTGGGTAAGAGGTGAAACTGAGTACACCTTGGAATGCCTGGATGCAATGGTGTGCTAGTAAATGTTTAATAGTCATCTGTTTAAAAAATGCTCTGATTTGCAGCATTTGCCAATTTCCATGGTGTAAATACTCTGATTATGGCTATTTCAAGCCGCCAATATGATGTCACTGAACCTGGAGCTAGGAAGAAACGTATCTCCAGCACCGCTGCCCACCTGTGAGAAGAGGAAAGTCTAGGAAAATCCAAAGCCCTCCTTGGCTTAGGGACCCAGGCAGGGTAGAAAATGCAGAAAGTTAGCTGGAATTCTTAAGTTCTGTCTGGGACATACTGAGTCAGGGGAACCTACAGCCTTCATTGGAAAGATGTCCAGCAGGAAGTTGAATACATGCGTTTTGAACAGTACAGAGAAAAATATGGTTAGACATGACAGTTGACATAAATGCCATGAGGAACTGTGTGCAAACCAAAAAGATAAGAGGGTAAAGGAGAGACCTTGGGAAATACTACATTAGAGGGACAAATAGAAGTTTATGAAGATGTCTGAGAAGGAGCTTTCAGAAGGGCAGGATTTCTTAGGACCAATTTGCCAAAAGCCAATTCACCAAGTAGCCAGTTCTCTGATTATCATGTCACCAAAGAATTAATTCATTAAAGTTACCAATTTACCTATTTTTCTTTTTTTCTTTTTTTTTTTTTTTTTTTTTTTTTTTTTTGAGACAGAGTCTCGCTCTGTCACCCAGGCTGGAGTGCAGTGGCACAATCTCGGCTCACTGCAAGCTCCACCTCCCGGGTTCATGTCATTCTCCCGCCTCAGCCTCCTGAGTAGCTGGGAATACAGGCGCCCACCACCACGCCCAGCTAATTTTTTGTATTTTTAGTAGAGACGGGGTTTCACCGTGTTAGCTAGGATGGTCTTGATCTCCTGACCTCGTGATCCACCCGCCTCGGCCTCCCAAAGTGCTGGGATTACTGGCGTGAGCCACCGTGTCCGGCCCAAATCTACCTATTTTTAAAATTGATTATTTCTAATTATTTCTAAAGCAATTGTTCATTAGAGGCACTTAATTTCAGCAAATTGCCCATCTGAAAATAGAAGGCCAAAAAGTTTTTAAAAAGCACGGAATTCTTGGTGACAGCAAGTGCCACATACGTGGGCAATAGCCTAAGAAGGGAAAATGTCCTTAGGTCACTCTACTGCGATGCTCCACAGAATGGCAGGGGTAGGAGGAAGATCCCAGTGGGAGAGTAGACAGGGAGAGAGGTAGAAATGGCATAGAAGCTTTCACCTGAAGAGAGGTATTGGTTACTTTCCCTTTTTCTATGAGAGTCATTTATGTTTACATGTTGAGTAGAAAGATCAAGCATTTAAAGAGAAACTGAAGCAATAAACAGAGGGGTCAGAGTAATTGATGCCCTGATGTTCCAGAAGAGGAAAGGGAATGATATCTAGTGCAAAGGTGACGAGGGAAGATAGAGTTCCCTAAGCTAAGTCTGGAACAACCCTGACTTAGGTCAAGTTTCCTTCTACCAGGACAACCAAGGTATGGGAAATCCACTTAGAGGCTCTAATGCAATTTCATGGGAATCTTGTTAGCACATCTTCTGAATGGAGTTGGTCTGCACTCTGAGTTCACAAGAAGCAAGAATGAAACCTGAAAGTAAGCCAACTTTGTTTCTTGTTTTTATAGCACTGTGTTTCTTGTTTTTATAGTACTATCAGTGTCTGCAAAACTTGGTTTTGACCCTTTTTCTTCATGGTTCCAAACACCCATCTTCACTACCACTCTCCTTCCTTTGTATTATCCCACCCCTCCCAATGGCTTCCTGCTTCACCAGAGGAAAAAAACGTTTCTTTTGTATCCAGCACACCAAAAACTTACTTCAGTTTTGCCATTACTTTTAATGGCAAAAACTGAAATTACTTTTGCACCAACCTAAATACTTGGTGCCTATACTAATTTATTCTTGGAAACATTTACTTTTCATAGACACATCAAACTCTTTGAAATCAAGTCAGTGGCTTGCTTAAGATTCCCAATAATATTAAATCAGCACTATACCTTGCCAAAATTGTTACCTAATTGTTACTGAAGTGTTTATCAATCCTCATATATGAACTTACTATCTTAAACATGTTTGGTTATTTTCTAGTCCATTTAGGATCTTCTCTGAATTAAAGCTTAGCAATTGCCCAAAAAGTTAGGGATAGAATCATGTAGGACTCCAGCATCCTAAAGTAATATCCTGGTCATGATGTCATCATTTAACAAGTTTCTCCTGCCACCTTTTTCTATAGGAATCCAATGGAGATGTGTGTTTGCCACATTGTGTAAATTTTATCTTCTCTCTCCTTTGCAGCCAATGCCCAGGGAAGGGGCTGAAAAGAGAGAAAACTCCTAGGAGAAATCCCACACACACCTGGGATGAACCACAAAGATGGTATGATCTATAAGAATAAACTTAGATATGGTTGTTATTATTATAGAGGTGGCAAAAAAAAAAAAAAAAAAGAAAGAAAGAAAACATCTGCACCTAGAGTATGGGTTCAATTCAGCTCTCAATTGACACAACAGAGCTGGTTGGTGGTACTTTTATTTAAGGATTATATTTTGCTTTCTTTTACATACTGTCTAAATTAACAAATACTTCTGATCTTATGAGAAATTATGCAAATATCAAATTATGCAAATATCAATTCTAAAAGGAAAATTTCTGACTCTTAGGGTAGAAACTCCCATGACACAATGTATGTAGAAATAATACAGCTGATTGACAACATGAGGATAGATGCTTCAAATAGGAAATTCTAAAAACATAACACTGCAAAAGAAAAAAATTCCAACAGAACTACCATTAAACAGTATATGTGTGGGTCACTAAGGGGACTCTATTTCATACTGAAAATTAAATCTTGTGGGAAATCAACACTAGGTGAAGTACCAACATGAGCCTTTTAAAAAAAAAAAAAAAACATAAATTAAGGACCTACCGTCTGTCTGAGATTTACTGAGGAATATTGTGCTGGCCCGAGGATGATCTGAAGGATTGAATTCCATGTTCAAATCTTTAAAGAAAGGAAAAGAAATTATATGAATAAACCATCGATAACTAAGAGGAACCAAGATTGACTCAATTCTTTTTCAACTTTAAATTGCTAATACATTCAAGGATTCTGGAAACCTACAGCTATTATGTTAATAGATTCTTTTGGTTCAATTCAGAACACTGCTATTTAGAAATCTGAAAGTCATACATAAAAATTAGACAGTTGGCTAGACATCTATTAGCCTAGGAAAAACTCCATTTTCTTCTGAAAAAATTCTGCTCTGCACCCAGTATACTATAAAATAGCAGGACAGAGTTAAGGCATGCGATTAAAGAGAGTTATGTGCTACAACAGATTCATCGAAACATTACAGTCAAGTATGTGGTAGTTCCTTTTTCAAGGTGATTAAAATAGGAATATCTCAACTTGTTAGGGCGAATCAGCATCCACATACTCTGCTTAATTATTTTTTGAAAAGCAAAACTTGTCTCTTAGAGCAAAAGCTACAAATCGGCCATTTGTGGACCTAATCTGGGCCCCGGACATGTTTTGTTTGATCCCTACTTTTTAAAAAACATTTAAGACAACATATAAAAATCAAGAGATTTCAAACACATAACACACACACACACACACACCTATTTCCAGCTTCCCCTGAGAAATCAGATCGTTTGGCAACACTGAACCCCCACCCCAATGGTCACAACTGGCTGAAGCCGAGCAGCTGTGACCCCTTCACAGTGGCTGTGTCCCTGATGGGACACCAGACTCCAGCTCCCCAGTGACCACTCCCCTCTGCTTTACTGGCAGGTCTTCACAAGCATTTGATTTTGCAATCTTAGAACTCTTAGAACAATCTCCAAGGTCTACAATTTGTCAGGATGGTATAAACAACTTAGAATGCCATCACAGAAGAGTTTTTCCAGTTTTTTTTTTTTTTTTAACTGATTCCATAGAAAATAAGCAAAACAGAAGAATTAAGTTAGGGGAGGAAAGAGATCAAAATTACTGGAAAGCCAGAATGGTCTTCAAACCAACTTAGAGAGTCAGAATAAAACTTCTTGGGTTCAATTATTTCAATAAATTTGCAGAGAAACCTAATCAACACTAACAAAAACAGAAGGGGCTATCCTTAGTGTTAACAGCTAATGAATCAAAGATAAAGTGAAAGAAAGAAAAGGATGGTAAAATAAATATACACTGGAGGCAACACCTAATCACTTATCCACAAAGAGATTTATCCTAAGCAAACTTCTGAAGTGTGGTGATTTTTTCTCACATCAGCCAATGGCTACTGGGCCAGTTCCTAACTTCTCCCCGAGTATCTGATTAAAGAAACATCTATCGAATCTTAAACAGATGCTACTTCAATTATCTGATCCTTCTTGTATTATATAACTTCCGTTAACATTACACAATAATTTCAGAGTCAAAGCTATTAAGGGGTTTTGATGGAAGGAGAAAGATGGGTGGAAGAGACACTGAATTTTTCGAATTTGCTTCAATTTGAACTACAGTTAGTCAAGAAATGTCATGGTGAAAATGACTCTGCAAGGAGGTTTCCTGCTCAACTAGGATATAAAAGGGGTTAAATAACAAATGCGCTACTAAACGTTTTGAGGGCTTCTGCATATCAAAATGAGGGCAAATATAAAATCCTAACCATGATGGATGCTTTTAATGTCCAAGAACCTTAACACATAGTCCCCTAGAAAAGCAGCAGTGGAAACACATCATGCATGCAGTTCCCACATGCCAGCAAGGTGACACCAGAAAATCAATCCTTGGCCTCAGACAGCATCTGGACTAGCGACTACTACCTTATTCCCTTAATGCCCAACTGAGACTCATCTACCAGACCAGTTTTCTTTAAGACCCACTTTTATTATTAAAATACATCAGTAGGGGTTTATGGAACACCACAATAAAAAAATGTGAAGCTTTCCTGTTTGGAACCAAAATAACACATGACTGTCATTTCTTGGAGAATTGAGATCCTGCTCCTAAGTCCAAGAATGTCCTGGAGGACAATCCCCTGACTGCCTGCAGATTGGGGTTCTATGCTGTTATGTTCACAAGCCCTCAAAGTTGTTAATAATGGGGATGTCACAGATTCTAAGGGACGGCTTCCAATAATGGGGCATTTTTAATAGTAAATAATAGTGCTACGATTTGGATGCTGAAATGCTATCATACCATCTAAAAATCACATGAAGAATATTTTATTGACATGGAAACCGATGTACCATATGTCATTAGGTGACGAAAGCAGTATGATATCCTTTTGGGGGAAAATATGTGTAGGCATAGAAAATATATTAAAAGAATATATACCAATATTTGGTTATCTTTGAATAATGTGATTGTTTTCTGAGTTTTATGCACTGTAAACGCTTTTGTTGGTTTGTTTTTTTTGTTTCTGTTTTTGAGACAGGGTCTTGCTCTGTCGCCCAGGCTGGAGCACAGTAGTGCAATCATGGCTTACTGCAGCCTCAATTTCTTGGATTCAAGCAATCCTCCTGCTTCAGCCTCCTGAGGAGCTGAGACTACAAGGCATGCATCACAAGCCTGGCTAATTTTTTTATTTTTGTAGCTACAGAGTCTTACTATGTTGCCCAGGCTGGTCTCAAGCTCTTGGGCTCAAGTGATCCTCCTGCTTCAGCCTCCCAAAGTGCTGGGGGATTACAGGTGTGAGCCACTGTGCTCGGCCTATTGGTTTGCTTTTTTTAACTTTTGTTTAAAAACTACTTGTGAAAATTGATTTGACCCTCTGAGTGGCTGGACTGCCTTTCCAACACAGGGTGGTGTTCCCAGAAGATGCCCTGAAGCTCTCCCTGAATTCAGAGGAGATTTCACACAGAGTCACCAAGATGAGTCTCCCCTCGGCAGTGTTCACTGTCATAGAAACTCAGGGTGAAAACTGACCAGCTCAGAGGCACTCCTGAGCGACGGCACCCTCACCCTCCACCAGCAGCCCGTGCCTCTCCACTCCTCCTCAAGAGGGCTGCAGCAAGGAAAGGCGGAATGACCACTTGTTCTCTGTGGGGGAAGCCAAGCAGCAGGATTATGTCTCACACTCTCCCTATGAAAGGTGAGCACCAAGTGGGAGGCGAAGAAAAGCCTGTCACGTTTCCTTCACGGCCAAGTTATAACTCTAAGTCTGACAAGAATGCTCCCTGGGCCACAAGTGGTCCCTAATGATGACAGGCCAGGTGTCATCTCTCCCCAGTGCGGTGACACACATCAAGTGACTTGCAGGGTTCAGAGACTTCAAGACCAGTGCCTGATGTGAAATTCACAGATGAGGTGAATACAGGCCAGATCTTGAAGAAAACTATGGTAATTACAGTATGTGTTCTATCATGGGAACTCTACCTCTTTGGGGAACAAAAAAAAAGGGAAAAGCCACCATTCCCACAAGCCAAGCAAAATGAACGTGCTTTATCACCCTAACTTCACACTGAAGCCAAGCACGACAAACAGTGCAATTTTAGCCATAAAGGAAAAAGATCCCCTCATTGCAGAGTCAGGAAAAATGATATCACTAATGTTTACCATGAGGTAGAACACATTTGGAAGAGCATAGTGGTTTCAGTTCACCTCTATGATGTTTTTCAACAACAAGAATTAAAAGTAATAAATCCATGGAATACTGAGCTTAAAATTAGAGATTATAGACAAAATACACTTCACTGCTAAATTATGCTGACCACTTTGCTGAAGTCAGCTCTAACAGTTTATTACTCATTTTTAAAGTAATAATCTAAACACTAATTGTTTACATGATCCTCCCTCAATCCACCCCAAAATCACATATCCCTCACCCCTCACAAAGCCCCTCTTGGAAATTCACACAGCTGGGCCTCCCTTAGACCCGCCTCTGCAGCATGCAGAGAGCTCTGACTCTTCCCACCTGCTCCCATCAAGCTCTTGAAGTACCTCATGTGCTAACTCACCCAGAAGAACAACTTATAAAATTTAAATAGTTACTCTACTGGGTGTCATTGTAACAGAAACTACTGCCTTACTGAAAGAGTGAAGCCCCACCAGAGCATTTCCATCCCTGAGAAAAGACGACACCACGCAGAAGCCGAGAGCTCTGCCATGAGGCAGGTGGGCATGTGGCCGGCCTCCGGGAGGGACAGAGACATGCACGGCCTGGTTTATCCTACACAAACTTACAATTGATTCAGGCAGTCAAGATGAAGTACATGACACATCAGAGTGCAGAACCAGCTAGGGAACAATGAAGAATAAAATATATGACCAAATCCTAGGAGACACAGAATAGCATGCTTACGAGAGAACAGCTTAAACAAAGCACTGGACTCATAATTTTATGAGTCAAAAATAAATATTGCTTTTTTTTTTTTCCTAGCAAGGCTATTCAGTTAATTCAGTTAAATGGACCAACATGCATTGAGTCTCCACTATATGCTAGGTATTATGTTCAATCCTATTCATATCGAAATACTACTTTGGGGTAGTAACCACTTGTGTCATTAACTTTCCTATTCTACATGACCTATTTCATGGTCATAAGAAAGCATTCTTGGCTTTCGAAGGGCTACAGTTGATTAATGGTGAGACAAATATGTATTTAGCTGACTTCAAAATGCATCCTATGACATTTCTATCACATTTACCTTCATGATTATACTGTGATAGGATAAATTAGCATTTCATTAGATGTCACGAGTATATACTGAGAGGTTGTCAGGGCCAGTCCATTCTGCCATGGTTTTCATTCATTCATTCAACCATTCATTCAACAAATAATCACTGAGCATCTACTAGGTGCTAAGCAATGCTGAGTTACAGGTACTGAGGATACAGAAGTAACAAAAAAGATCAAGTCCCAGCCCTACAAGAGCATCCTTCTAAGTTGAAGGTATAAGGTACTAGAGGAGAAAACAAAAAGAATGAAAAACCCATCAAGACTGACTCTATAACCCACATTCAAAAAGCTGAAATTAGACTCTCCAGGAGTTCTCGGAATCATTCATTCCCCAAAGAGATGCTCAAATAGTAGAAAAAGAATTACACATTTTATAATGTAAAAGATCCAGATTTGAATTCACTTTTGCTAGCTCTATGGCCTTGGGCAAATTGTGATACTATTCTGATCTCATTTTCCTTATCTACAAAGTGGGCTAATAACACCTAGCTTCGAGGACTGCTGTGAAGATTAGGAGTCATGTACTAGCGCAATGGGCAGGATGTCCACCACACAATAGGGGCCCCAGAAATAATGGGTATTAAAAACATTAAGCCACAGCACTTAGATCAGGGCTAAAGAAATAAAACTCTCAATACATAAATGTTAGGCTTAGAGACACTAAAGACTGTTAAATTTCATTACACAATTTCTGTTCTCTAAGGAGTGCTGGCTTGAAATTGATGTTTAAAACTTTGGTGTTGCATACTCCTGACTTAGTGTCCTACCTCCTAAAAGAATGGCAAGATAATCCATAAATTAACCTCTGAGGAAGTAATGCTTTAGAGAAAAAGGCAGTTTTAAGGAATGTCATGGAATCCCCTGAGTTGACTTCAATCTAATATTTAGGAAGCAGAGTTTTAGCCTATGTTTTGTTTATGATGTTGATACCTATTAAGATACACAGCTGAATTAAAATATTCAAAGAACGGTTATTCTAAGGGCCTCCTGCCAGACTTTGAGGTGACAACTGAATGTTCGGTCACACTGCTTTCAGTCCATGTGTCAGCTGAGCACAAGGTAAAATACAATGCCTTTATTCAAAACTAAAGATAAATCAAACAGCATGTGGCACAGTTTAATTTGGCAGTATTCTCTTATACTGGGCAACCTCATTTTCTTCAGTCTTTTCCACAGATGTCACAATAACAGTGATCCACAATTGCTCATCTCGGCATTTAAACCAGCACCAAGTTTACCTTCCAGTGTTATAAAGGATCAAGGTAATAAGATAGTGGCTAAGAAAAGCAGCCGTCAGCTATCATTAATGGTCTGAAAAACTAGTAAAAAGTAAAGCAGAAAAGCACAGTAAGACCTAAACAGCACTGGATGGAGAGGAGGCGCCAAAGCAAGCCTGTAGAGTCAAACTATCTCCTCCCCCTCGCATCCCCCTTTCTCTGCACTGCCACGCCCCAAACTGATAATCACTCCAATAAATCATCTCCACAAGATGGGCTGTCCACTTAGGTCTAGACAGTGTCAGTGAGCAGAGCCCAAAGGAATCAAGTGTTCTGTGATTCCTTGATAGGTTCTGGAACTTCAAGATACATAGAAAGTGAGTTTCAACTGGGAGGCCAACTGTGGTACAGCCCCACAGTTACCCTCCGAAGACATTACTAGTTCTATTTCCTGTCTTTTGAGCAATATTTGATGTGGTTAAAATCTCAAACCCCTAATTTCAATTTTAGGTAGTCACATTTCCAAATCTGGCTATGATGTGGGAGGCAATTATGAAATCAACAAAGCCTGTTAATTTTAAATCAGATTGTTTCTTTTGTTGTTATTATTGTCCCTGCCACTGCCTCAAAATCAGTGATTATCTCCATTTGTTAGTGTCAACAGGATGAAATCAGGAGCTGACCAGGCTGGTTTGCTCCAGGAGGCTGTCACCAGGGAAGCCTGAGCCCAGCAGCCCGCATCAGCATTCCCACGAGAGCAACGGCTCCTGCTGTGGCTGCCGCAGCCAAGTGTTCCTACTGCAATTCTGGTTAATCCCACCTAAAGCCATCTTTTCTACTCAGTAGGGCGGGACAGCGGGAGCAACAGGATAAATGCTAGTGCCTGTTCCCTTCTGTGTGAGGCTCGATAGAAGCACAGGCACAGGCGGACACACCCGAGAACTCTCTCCGATTCACAACACTGGGACTGGCAAGCTCTTGCTGGCTGCCATACCTGATCTTCACCCCTACAGAGCTGGCCTGCTCCTCCAGTCTGGCCTTGTTTTCCATATCTCTTCGCCGCACACTTTCTGCTCCAGCAACTTTGCCACCACACAATCTTCTTTCAATTTTTCCCAGGCTTGACCAGGCTAGCCCTCTGCCCTGAATATCCTCTCTAGGGGAAGCCATTTGGTCTACTCCTGCTCCCACCTCAAGTGTCAGGCAAACTCCTAAGCCCTGGAAGCCTTCCTGACCCTCCTAGGCTCACTTCCGTGCCTCTCTCCCACTCCCACCAAGCCTGGTACATGCCTCTGTACTTCTTACATCCCTGTAACCACTGGTTTGAATGTGTGTCCCCCATACCCCCAAAATGTGTGCTGACTACAGAAATGAGCCAGTAAATTAGTTCAAATGTCTTCTATATGCCACCAAGGAATGGAACTGAATGGACTGCAGAGAGATATTTCAGATCCAGTCCTCACTCTCAAGGAGCTTCTTTCCACAGCAAACACAGACACACACACACACACTCTCTCTCTCTCTCTTCCCCCTACCCTGCTGATAATCCTGAAGCAAGGCAGAATGCAGTAAGGATCACACATACAGCAATGATGGGCAGTGCTCCAAGTCTGACTGGTGGAGGAGAGATGACTGCATAAAGCAGGTGAGATTTCGGCAGGCCTCACGCAGAGCTGGATTTTTATTTGGAGGACTGCTCAGAAGAGGTGCATCTCAGCTAGAAGGAAGAGGACAGGTCAAAGCACATCACAGACAGAGAAAAGCTTATTAGGGAACTGCCAGTAGACATGCAAGGCAAGACAGTTGAAGAAGAAAAGCCGTGGGTAAGGAAAGCAGGCAAGGTGGATTCAGGCCACCTTGGAAAGCCCTGGGTGCCAGAACAAGAAGTTGTACTTTTCCTGAGGACAGAGGGACAAACCACTGATGGCATCTCAACAGTTCAAATTTGACTGGTGTTTATGTTTAGAAGGACATTCATTAAAAGAAAATGTGAAGGTGAAGTGACAAGTTTAAATTCAGAGAAAGGAGAAGAGAAAAATCATGCATCAGAGAAATATACATGACGACCTCACTGGGTCCTAGGACGATCAGAGCAACAATGCTGGTTAAAGCTAGCGGTGCTCGGACCCCAGCACAAAGGCTTTGCGCGGGGGGGTTGCGGGGGTCATCGGTCAGTGAAATCAGTACCACATTAGGACACGAACAGTACTCGCCCTACCATGCATAAAGTCGAAATGTTC
The DNA here is from genome assembly GCF_009828535.3 of Hylobates moloch. Lineage (NCBI taxonomy): Eukaryota > Metazoa > Chordata > Mammalia > Primates > Hylobatidae > Hylobates > Hylobates moloch. Next base: position 90,216,063 of record NW_026652278.1, read on the forward strand.
AACAGTCATTAACAAATAAGCTGAATAATGAACATAAAAGAATGATCAAATGAAATACCTCTCCTCAACAACTTAAGGAAAGAAAAGGAAAAACTGGCAAGGACCAACCATTAACTCAAATGCAGATGAACTCAAAGAAAGAATCTCCTAGCAACCAGCCTCTCCTGAGAGGCATGAATTAGCGCTATCATTGGAACAGGAAAAATACCACTTGGATTGCTGACATTTTAATACCCGGCAAATGACTAGGTCTTTTAACTATGGGGCAATATTGATGAAATTTACTGTTGCAGACAGCTGAAAAGCATATGAAATGACACCCTGAAAGCTAGAAAAAAGGCATTTGAGTCCACTATCATTACTCCATTTAACACTCAACAAATATTTATGGAGAATCAACTCGGTGTAGGTGTTCCATAAGAGAAACACAATGGTGAGGCCCTGTGGCCCCCAGAGTTAAAGGCTGAGGGTGGGGCATGAGGCAGACAAGTCAGAGGCTTTTGCCCCAGGTAAGTGCCTCCAGGAAGAATGGGTTAGTTACCCAGGCTAATAAGGGAGCAGGCGAAGGGTATAAGAAGCAAAGTACACCAAAGACACAAGAGTTAATTTAAAAAAAAAAAAAAGCATACTGGGCATTTGAGACATACCATAAGAAGGGGGAAGCAGTGAGAAAAAATTGGTGAAGGAGTCTGGATTTTTATCCCCAGGGAACCAGGGAGTTACTGAAGGAGTGGAGTGACCAGACCAAATACACTTTAAAAACACCACTATGACCGCACGCTGGTGAAAAACTGAGCCCAAGGAGTAAAAGTTATCAGTTGGGAGCTGTGGTCATCATCCAGATCGGAAAGGAGTTGGAAAAAGTGGATGGATTTGAAGATCTGGAGGAGACGGGATGCACCTGGTAAGTAATGAAAGCTGGAACACGAGGACAAGGAGGCAGATGAGGGTGACGAGCAGTGGTTGACAATGGGGCCATGCGCTGGGCTAAGGCACAGAGGAGGGAGCCGGAAGATCCAGTTCAGCGGTGGATATGCTGCTGGGTTTAACCTATCTGTGGGAAAACCACTGCCCATCAATCCAATTAAGCCCTATCCACTGACAGCTGTGCCAAATGCCTGACACCGCTCCTCTTTCCCATTTCCTAGAACCTTTTCCTCCAGGCTCAGTAAGATAAAGATAGCCTGTTACCATCTCCAGCTCTAGAGGCAGCAGCTTCCTGCACCTTCTCTGCCCACTGTTACTCTGAAGCTTTAATGTCGGCCAGGCAGGACCTTCCATAATGCAGCTTCTCTGCTGATGATCAGGGAGTAGGTCAATGTCATAAACTTACTTCCCAAATCCAGTTAACAAGTGGTTACTTTCAAGCAAATGCTGGTGTAAATTTCAAGCTCTGGAAGTATTTATCATTTGCCTACATCCATAAATTACTGTCAGAGCCTTTGATTTCTTTGCCTCTTCCTTTCTCTCCAAGTTGAGGATGTGCTGCCAAATTTAATAATGAGTTTTAAAACAATTTCCATAAATCTTTTTTTAAAGTTCTGCCTGACAGTTGTTTCCTGAAGTGTTGGTATACGATGTCATTTGTTATCAAATTGTAATCTCCTAGCTTCATTGACTCTTTTTCCTTTTAAACTAGGTGCTTCCAGGGTTTCACTATTTATTACCTTCCACGAGCTTATGCTGCTTTAGAGTTCAGTCACCAAAACACCCTTGACTCTTCCTTCTGTCAGATTCAGTAACTTATATACATATATGCATATACTCTGGATCACGTGAGTTAGCATATTCTATGTCCATTGTTACCGAGGTAACAGATGCTTTCTGAATGTTAACTCTATGGGTAACCAAGAACATACGAAGAAACTAATGTTTAGTAAGCATCTACCATGTGCCAGACATGTTTGTTTAATCCTCACAGACACTCTCTAAAATAGACATTACTAATCCTATTTTTTAGATGAATAAGGAGAACCAGATAAGGTAAATCAAAGTCAGACTCCTAGCACACAGTACAACTATGGTTCCACATCTAGCACATCTCAATGCAGAACCCTAGCTTGAATCCCTCTAGTGAAAGAAGTCACTCAGAAGCCATGAAGATCAAGAACCTCCATCTGCCAAAAGGCAGTGTCAAGGAGACACACCTTCACTTTCAGTGTACAGAACCTCTATTTACCAGCAGTTTATACATTCCAAAAGTGCCGCTGCAACCATTTCCCCAAATATCTCTAACTAAGGCCTAAAGTAGCTGATACACAATACAATGCTGGGAATGCCAAGATCCCACTGTCCTCTGCTCTGCCTTCCTCACAGCACAGCAGTGCACCCTGCAGAGGCGCTCAATGGAAGAAGCCCTCCTGACAGGGGCACCACTCACACCGAGATCTGGGACACAACTTGCACAGGCTGTGGGTAGAGGGACGGCTGGTGTTTCTGACCTGGGGTGGTGGGCAGCTTTCCAATCCAGCACCAGCCCCTCCGCTCCGGAATGACCCCTCCACCCATACACTCTGAGAAGCTGTCACAGAGAGCAGCTGCGGCGGCAGTGAGTGCAAATAAGCAAGTAAGACAGGTCCTGGCAGAGAGGACCTTGCCTTCTGTGTTTCTGAAAGTTCATTCGCTTCCTGTTAGGTTCAGAGTAAGGCTCTTAGTTCCAGCCTCGGCATGGTCTCACTGTCTAGCTAGTTCACCATGGTTTCCTGATTTTCAGAAGAGGATCTTCTCAGATCATAATGGCAAAGCAATAGTAGAAGGGTGAGATGAGGGTGAAGATGCAGAGATGCTAAGTGTAGGAAATCTCAAGGAGCAAAATACAGGAGAAAGGGAGCGGATACACTATCCAGTGGCAAGACGGGGTCCTTCTGCCACTGGTGAGCCAGGACTACTGCCATTCCTAAAGAGGCATGAAAATGAGCTCCACCTAACACGGCTGCTTTGAAGAAACACGGCTTCTGTGGATGCAAAGGTGTCACAATGTTACTTTAGTGAAAAACATCAATTTTATTATATTGTGGTAATATTCACATTTAATCATCAAAATTCCTATTTAATCCACTTCCAGAGGTTTATAGCTGACATGTAAAGACTTGATTTTCTAGAGTTAGGATCAAACTCCAGTACTGCATTGAGTGCCTTAGAGTGTGGCCACCATTGAAGCAAATGCCTGGAGATTAGAGGAGCCTGGAATATAACTATACTGAGTGTAAGGAGAGGGGCAAAGAGTGGGATGTGCCGGGGGAAAAAAACAGAAAATCCACAGAGATTTATTTATGCATTTACGTATGCAGGCTGGACTGAATAACATCAGGGACAAATGAAGATGCTAACGTTGGGATACCTCAGTAACAAATCAGACATTTCCACTCTCAAACACAAAATCATTCAGTAGCCCAAGGGCCCATACTTTGCCATGAATAATACACATAGAAGCCATGAACACTAGAAAAAGGGCAGCAAAAGAGACCTTGGGTTCAAATTTTCATCAAGTGGTCCCAAGTATTCTGAAAAAGATCCCCAAGATGCTGGGGGATGACTCTAAAGAAAGAGTCTTGGCCAAGCTTTGGTCAGGCTTCTGAACCTTCTCCTGGGCCCATCTGTGCACTTCCTTATAAACTCCACTTTTAGCAAAGCACCCTGCTACGTCGGATTAGCAAGAACCCCGACCCTCGACGTCTAATCAAGCTCCTTGTCCTTGACTACCCTCAGGTGATCCTCCCGGCCTGCCTTCAGCAAGAATCCTGTCAGGTTGATTTAGCCAGAATTCTCCTTACTCCTGATGTTTCTTCTTAGTAATTTTCCATTCACTAACCACATCCCTTGCTCCTTGGCTATAAATTCCCACTTGCCCATGCTATATTCAGACTTGAACCTAATCTCTTTCCCCCATCACAAAACCCCACTGCTGCGGTCCCTCTACCTATCGAGATGGTCCTTAGTCAAGTTTGCCTTACCGTGCTTTAACAAGAGTCATGGAATAATTTTTTCTTTAACACAACCAAACCCCAGGCACAGGATATAGAAAGTGTCATCCTTCAGATCCCCCACTTGCTTCCATAACCAGGAGACCTTCAGCCAGCCCAGTGGTGGGCCTGGGAGCTGTCCATGCCATCGTCTCCTATTTCAGGCCAGCTGGGTGGATCATCAGCCCTTCCTACCCCTGCCCACTGCTCCCCACTCTTCACATCCCTCCCTCAGTTTATAATAAGTGGATGTCCTAGCCCAACTTCCACATACAAGTTCCTTTGATTACAAATACTGTATCCTGTTCATCTTAGACACACTACAGTGCTTGGCATGGAGCATCACTTATCATCCATCCTCTATAAATGACTGAGTAGCAAATAAAACAAGAGAACCTGGGCTAATGAAAGGAGGAAATAACTGAGTGAGGAGTATTATGATATTGTGCCATGCCATAGGTACTGTGCTGCCACATTCAGGACACTTCAGAAAACCTTATGCAACAGAATAGATAACACATTAAATATGTTCCACGAACATTTCATGCTGATTATTTTGTCTGAGCTCCTGCTAAAGGTATTTTCTTTTTTCTCTTCCATTTGTTCAAATCATATTTATAATAACAGTAGATTGATGCTTACCGAATGAATGTTATGTGCCAGGCACTGTATCCAGGCACTTCACCTACATAAATTCCAATTTCCACAAAACCTTGAAACTTCTAATAATTATCCTTGGTCTCTGTATTGTGCGCGTGTGTGTGTGTGTGTGTGTGTGTGTGTGTGTGTACATACAATTCTTCTTCTTCCAATGTGGCTCAGGGAAGCCAAAAGATTGGACACCCATGGTGTAGATGAATGATGCTTCTTCCTAGGTATGATGACACTGTTTCAACAAGGTGGGACCCTGAGGGCCAGGGGGCATCACCACTGTGTTTCTCTTATGCAATGCCTACAGTGAGTTGATTCTCAATAACTATATAGACATATATGAGAGAGAGAGAGATTTTTTTAAAGAGGCTCAGAGATGTTAAAGAACATTCCTAAGTTCACACGGCTGCCAAGTGGCAGGGAGACGCTAGGTCAGGGGTATCAGGAGCTCTACCTGAAACAAAGGCCATTCTTTCCGATGACACCATGCTACCTCACCAAGGAAGAGATGCTGTTAACATCCCCTGCTGTTCCACTAGCATGCAATGGAGGTCTTCACAGCTTTTGTGTCTTATTTCCAGGCTATCAGATATTGTTTTAGGCTGCACTTATATCTACCTCAGCCAGTAATCCTTTTTTTTTCCCCTTCGTTTTAATTAGCAAGGGACTGGAAGATCAGTTAGCTATACTTGTTAGTCCTGGTGTGGAGTACTCCCTCCAAGTATGTATTCCCTCCAAGTACCCAACACAAGGAGAGCCCCAAGCAGGTGCTCATCCAGTGCACATCCGATTAAGTAACAGGTATAATAATTATCTGCCCATTCCTCAACCTCCAGGCAAGTCATGACGGTGCAATGAGAGTATGCTCTACAGGGGCTGAGCTGGTGCAGGAGGTGGAACCTGCTACTACTAACCTGGGAGGAGTTCTGAGAAAACTCTGCATCCCCTACCACATTACTTCCTTTGTTTGTACCCCTATAAGACAGGGTCCCACCTTGTCAAAACAGGGTGCAGCCCTGTCAAAACAGTGTCATCATGCCTGGGAAGAAGCATCACTTCATTCATCTACACAAGGGATGTCCAATCTTTTGGTTTCCCTGGGCCACAGTGGAAGAAAAAGAATTGTCTTGGGCCACACATAAAATACAGTAACACTAACAACAGTTGATGAGCAAAAAACAAAAAACAAAATGCAAAAAAAGGTCATAATGTTTCAAGGAAGTTTACAAATTTATGTTGGGCTGCACTCCTGGGCCACATGCGGCCTGCAGGCTGCAGGGTGGACAAGCTTGGTCTACACCTTTGGAAGAGATTCTGTGGCCTCTCAGACAGCAGCGCTGGCCCGGGAGCCTCTTGACTCTCAGCTCTGCCTCTCACGGTATATCTGCATCACTCCGGATTCAACTAAGAAATCCCATCTGAACAGATTTCCATCTATTTTTACCCTCTTCTGAACTAAAGCTTCATTTTAATCATCAGTTAAAATAAGCTTTTTTACAAAATATGACGCGGGCTTCCCTCCACATGCTAAGCAGAATTTGTTCTCTTCTCTGTGGCTCAGCCTTGAGGTCCTCAGCTGATAGAAGTAGCTTCTGCTTCTCAGGTTTGGTCTTTCTGTCCCCTGCCTCCCTATCTGCCCCTCACTCTCCCTTCCATTTTCTGCTCTGAATCAACTAAGGGCTGAGAAAGGATGCTCTCTTGTTCTTTAGAAGTGAATGCAAAGAGGAGCCTGAAGGATCCATCTTGGGAAACAAAGAGCCTTGGTTCCCTGAAAGGGGAAAGACCTGTGAAAAAAACGCACGGGCAGGCTTGGGAGCAGTGGTTAAGAGTTTCAGTGCACACAATTCAGGACGGAATTGGCTCACACCCTCACATGTCCCTGGCATTCTACACAGCTGAGGCTACAGACGCGGAAGGTGAGATTACAGTACTTATTTTGCTTGTCATCTGTCTCTTCCCTCCTCCCACACTGGAATGTAATTTCTGAGGAGAGGGACTGTCTCCTTTGTTCACTGCAGAATCCTCAGTGCCTAAGAGAAAACCCTGGTCAGACACTAACCCAGAATGGGAATACTAAGGTGCCAACCTAACCCCGCAACCAGATTCTCAATAAATATTTATCGAATGAGGAATTACGGAATAACATTTCTTATTAAAATTCCTCTTCTATAAACAATATCCTCAGTTCAGAATATTTACAAACTCTACATGGTCTGGAACAAGTAAACTGAAAAAAGAGAATTCCAACAAACTGTGGACGCAGGGAGAAAGCTGAGATTCTCTCCACCCTTGGAAGAGGGAAAGGGCCGAGTCATCACATCAACACGTTACAGCTATGCTGCCTTAGGGATCAGCAACTCTGAGCTGCAATGGGTGGGGTCCTTGGGACACTAACATACCCGCAAAGCCCAGTTCCTCTACAGCAGTCAAGCACAAGTATGCAGAAACAGCTTGTAGGAAAACACAAAACACCACATCTTCCCCCTTTCAGGGAGAAAGGTACTGCTTCCAATTTTCTTTTAAACAAAGAACACGTACATAACATGTCCTGCTCCACATCTTCCCCAACTCAAAAAACATGGGAAAAGAGAAACCAAAAAGAGGAATAGTTGAAACAACAGGAGGAAAAAAATTCAGAAAGAATTCAACTCATATTTCTGCATTCATGATTTCCCCATAAGAGAATTTAAAAACACAAGTATGGCTGGGCATGGTGGCTCACGCCTGTAATCCCAGTACTTTGAGAGGCCGAGGCAGGTGGATCACAAGGTCAGATCAAGACCATCCTGGCTAATATGGTGAAACCCTGTTTCTACTAAAAATACAACAACAAAAAAAATTAGCCGGGCGTGGCGGTGGGCGCCTGTAGTCCCAGCTACTCGGGGAGCTGAGGCAGGAGAATGGTGTGAACCTGGGAGGCGAAGCTTGCATTAAGCCGAGATTGTGCCACTGCACTCCAGCTTGGGCGACAGAGCAAGACTCCATCTTAAAAAAAAAAAAAAAAAAAACCAAGAATTTGGGTTACAGTAGAGTAACTGTGCAGGATCCAACATGGAGATTAAACATATAGATCTGTTTTATGGTACCATTGCAACTGATTTCAAGTAAGGTGCATCTTCTGTCCAGACACAGGAAACACGGAGGGGAAAGGCCTCCCTGGGCTGAGTTCTGCCCATCCGGAAGAAAGGACGGGCAGGTGTACACACGAGAGAGACCTGTGGACAACATGACCACAAGTAAGAAATGCAGCACCAGGCTGCGACAGGACTGAAACAAGGCAGTCATCTGTGGAGACTTTAATGAGGGTGCCATCCTCACTAAAAAGGGAGATTTAAATTGAAAAGAATCAACACTGAAATCATGGCTACATAATCAGAAATTAGCTCAAAGAGAATGAAAAGGAGAAAGCACATAAAGTAACTAAGTAAGATTTTTAAAGGTTATACATCAAACATGAAAAAGAACACGTAATTCAGGACAAATACAGTGGAACCAATCCGTAACAAAACTTTGATTGGATGGCTAAACCAAAATGTGAATACTAAGGTAGTCTCCCCTCCACATTTTCAGAGGAGAATAAAGAGCTGGTTCACTACTTGAATCACATGGCATAATATTAACATGTGACAGAGAAAGCAGAACAATTCAACCTCTTTTTACAGCCATGTATATCCCACAGACTCTTTATTTTTTTGATCCGTGAATGGTGTTCTAGGCCATGTCTCTGATTCCTGATGGCCAAGTTCACAAGCATATCTGCAAGTGAGATAATCACCTACAGTATTTTCCTCACTTTCAGACCTGATATATATTTTAAGGGAAAAAAATCTAAAATTTATTTCCTACTTCATTCTATAACTTTGAACCGCCTTTCAAACATTCTGGTTCTTGAGAAAGTAGAAAGGCAGTATCATAGCCTCTGAGAGTCACCTCGGACACAAGGAAATGTGATGCATAACTAATGATAAAATTTGAGATGCCACTATCAAGGCAGAGCGGTTCTGAATTTAATCAAGTCTGTCGAGCTTTGGAAGGATGGATAACAGGCAACCAGATGGACAAGATTTGCATTCAGAAAAGCTACCCTGGAATATAGAAATGAATGTGCCTCCGAATCCTGTGCAATCAATGATCTGCTGCCCAGCTTAATAAAACCTGAATTAAAACAATCACGAAACCAAAAATGTTTAAACAATCCGTTTCACTTATACAGCTGAAGCAATAATAAGGCAATTAGCCCAGCACAACAGAAGCTCCATTCTCTTTCTTTTTTGTTCCATGTGAGTGCTCAAGAAGCACATGGCTGCCACATCCAGCTCTGGTCTCAGCTACACTGAGGGAGACAGAGATGGAGATGCAATGGGAGCAAGAAGACAGGAAGTATCTCTCCATAATGCTGGTGAATGGTGAATGCAACTTTACAACCTTGAACACATGTGTGAGTGCAATTACACACACACCAGTACACACAATTGTCACTCTCCTGCAAAACCTGAGCCATTGAGACATGGGGAAAAACATGAGCGGAAAAATACTAGGCTGTGATACTGCAGCAAGGTACCTAAAGTTGACTATTTTAAGTCATCATGACTATAAAAGAAAAATAAAGCTGGGCATGGTGGCTCATGCCTGTAATCCCAACACTTTGGGATGCTAAGGTGGGAGGACTGCTTGAGCCGAGGATTTTGGGGCTGCAGTGAGCTATGATTGTGCCATTATCCTCCAGTTTGGGCAACAGAGTGAGACCCTTTTTTTTTTTAAAAAAAAAAAAAAAAAAAAAGGAAGCATCCCTTGGAGCCATCAGAGGATCACTGAGATTTTCTGATCTGTTAACCACGTAAATAATGTTCAATAAAATATGCCAAGAGCCATGGGCGTGTCACTGTGGTCCTGGTTCATGTTCTCTCAAGACCCAGAGAGAAAAGGCGAGAGGAAGGGAAGAGGAGACAGTGAGCACTGAGCCTTATGAATGCTTGGTCATGTCGAAGATCCTGAGGCTCTCAAGGCCCCACTGTGCACTTGAGGAAACTAAAACTCAGAGAGGGTCACTTGCCCCAGGTCCCAAGGCCATTGCAAAAGAGCGGGGATTCAGAACCATCGCCTCCCACCAAGCCAGCTCACCTGCTGAGCCTCCCTATGCTAGCTCAGTTAACAGCGACCTCATGAAGAGCATTTTCTTCCCTTGTTTGACGGAAGTGGAAGTAGGGCCCTCTAGTAGATTCCCTGTGCTAGAGAACAGGAGTAGAAAAATCCACATTTATCCTGTTGTTTTCCTACTGTAATCTGCCAAGTTTGGTAAAATTTGATTTTAAAGGCAGCATTTTTTTCAGCATTCCAAGAAATCCAAGATCAACAATATACTCTTATTTTCTAGTTTTAAGCTCCAGTCAATCAATGTGACTAGGCTGAAAATAGGAAATGCTACTTGTTGGCATGATATAATGAACCTGCTCTTTGAGAACAGAGTGTTGTCTGCCATTAGCTTTGATTTCAATGATGGTTTCACCTGGTGAGGGGAGGCAGTATTTTCTTCCACAATTAGAAATGTCCATGTGAGTTAATTAAGATGAAGCCCTTCAATGGTTATTGTATGGAGTGGAAGGTACACTGCATTCAGGGAAGGTTTTCAGGTTCATCAGGCAGGCCCTCCTGAAAACTCTCTAGGCAAAATCTCTTTCCATTTGGTATTTGCAGCTGGTCACATCACCCTTCTGAGAAGTTACAGTGGGGCAAGGTTTGTTGGAAGTTACTGCCAGCTTCCTTCCCAAGCACTCACTGGCCTTCCTCTTACCCTGGCAGAAGCATCTTGGTAAGGAGGAGAATTCCACAAGAAAGCCAGGAAGAAAGCTGCTGCCAGAGAGCACACCCGCCTCCCGGCCTACTAAGGATGCTGTGCACGCACCACCTCCCTGGGCACCTCATGCAGGGCCCCACTGGCTGGTTAAAGGCAAAGGGCAGGAGAAGCCGCTGAGGTTCACAAAACCCAAAGGAAGCCATCGGACTGACACTTAACTGATCCTTCTAGGAGCTATGGAAGATGCTCCTCTGTTGATGGAAAACTTGCTTTCCACCCCTAACTCTACCAGGCTCCAGATTTTTAAGGGGCAAATGTCAGAGTGCAAAGCTGCACTTCACCCTGGTTGACTTCTGCTTATGCCACAGTTCCTGGGGGGGCGGCGGGGGGTGGTTCACAGTCCATCCCAGGTGAACAGCCTTTGGTAAACCTGCGCTGACCCACTATGGCGGAGTCTTTCCTGCAGATCATGTGCCTCTCCTCCGGATGCCTTTGCGTCTTCCAGGACAACAGAAGCTGGAACAGCTTCTATGCTGCTGGACTGTGAGACCCTGGACCTGGGGGCCACCCAGAAGTGACTGTGTCTGAGCTTGACCACTGGTAGTCGCGTGCCATTGGGCAGGGTACTTAGCTTCCTTATGTCTCACTCAGGTACTGCTAGGATGAACGAGTACAAGATTCCCACCCACACACAGGAAAAGTGAAAGCGGTCAGGGAAATAAGCCATGTGTTCCTCTGGATTCACCGCCTGTCACAGTACAGTACAGTGTTTTTCAAACTATGGGTTGGAACCTCCAGGAGATTATGAAATCAGTTTAGAGGATCATGACTCGTCTTTTTTAAAAAATGGAATGAAACAGAAAAGCTCAGAATATAACATTATGGAATGCATAAAGACAAATAGTTTCATGTGTGTTTATCATTAAGAAACCAACTGGATTCAAATATAAATTTTTTTAAACTGTAGGTCTTAGTTTAAAAATTGGCAAATCATGTATACAGCAGTAAAACATCAATATGGTTACTAGAAATATTGCTCAGCTATTTCAATATACAAAGAGCTTTAAATATGCCAGATTTTCTTTCACCTACTGATTAAGATTCTTTAAAGTTTCTAATCACTTGAAAGAAGTAATTTAAAGGAATAAAAAATAAGCCTACCAAATGCTGCCCAACTTAGACATCCAATAAGCAGCTTTTGCTAACTCAAATATTAGTATCATGTATTAATACCTTGTCATACAGTAATTTTGTAGACTGCACCCAAAACTTTTGAGTCATTAGAATGCCTGCTAGGATTCTACCTTGCTGAGATGATCTGATGTGCAGAGGAGGCTTTAGGCACAAAGATGTTCATTACTATATTGATTATAAAGGAAAAGGAAAACAACAACCTAAATGTCTGGTAATAAAGGACTGAATAAGTGGCAAATTTCCCACATGAAAAATTACATAGTGATCAAAAATAATAATCAATAGTTTTTATAAACAGTTCAATACACTTGTAATTGGAGAAACACTTCTGTTTATCATGCTAAGTGAAAAAGATATAAATTTTATATACAGGACTAGCCACGACGGCTCACATCTGTAATCCCAGCACTTTGGGAGACCAAGGTGGGAAGACTCCTTAAGCCCAGAAGTTTGAGATCAGCCTAGGCAACAAAGCAAGACCCTATCTCTATGAAAAAACTAGTTGGACGCTGTGGCTAGGCAAGAGGAATGCTTGAGCCCAAGAGTTCCAAGTTACAGTGAACTATGATTGTGCCACTGCACTCCAGCCTGGGCAACACAGCAAGATCCATCTCTAAAAATAAATAATATTTTTTAAAAATGTTCTAGACAATGTCACCACAATTATATGTCATAAAAATTTGGAGGGTTTGGGTTTTACTGTTTTGGTGACAGTGGTTTTAGACAAACCCAGCTTTTAAAAAACAGAAGAAATGAGACATAAAAGGTTCACAGTAGTTCGCTTTGTAGGAGACAAGCACAATAGTTTTTTTCCATTTTTTTTTTTACTTTTTAATTTCCAAATTTTCTCTAACAGGTAAATTTTACATCCAAAATGAAGAGAATGATATAACAACCTTTCCTTTTAAGTATACTGACACATACAGTTTTTCAATTACCATTAAATTTCCAACCTCAAAGGACAAGAATTTTATTCTGAAATGGTGAGAACTTCAGCAGTCACTTAGAGGGAAAGGAAAAGGGGCTAGTATGAACACCATGAAATGGTAAAACAATAAAAATCACATGAGTACAGGTTAACTCTATTTACCTCTGAATAGGAATACTGTTTCATTCTAAGCAGGATTATGCTTGGTTTAAGAAAGACCAAACCCAGTATTATTACTGATCTGACAGGAACTAAGAAGCTGTTTGGACATCTGAGTAGGAGTTTAAAAGTTTGTATTTCATTTCTCATTTCTGCAGCATTTAATGACCTGAAAGTATATACAGAGACCAACAAACAGTCTTAGTTATAGAACAAACTAGTAATTGCAGAAATCACTGCAATCACTTGAGCCCCAAGTGTGGAATGCAGTATAAACTACTGTCTGAAGACATCTTCAACATCACAGCCAACAACTGCAACTTCAATATGTAAAAATCATTATTTACTGTATGTTCTCTGGTACTCAACAGCAAAAAAGCCAGCACTTGCTCCCATATAAACTAATTCAGGTAGGAACAAGAAGAAAATTATTAAGCTAGTAAACAAAATATTAGTCTGACCTTGGCATACATTACTATTTGACTATTAAAGAATTAAAAAAAAAAAAAAGACAGTGTCATATTAAATACTTCACTATAACACAAAGTTGAAATGAAATTATGAGTGAAGGAGACTGGCAGAGGACACTGCCAGGCCCAAAGTCACTGCCATTCAAGCCACTGTGGAATGTGTGGCTCGCCTGGGTGACAGCAGCAGGACAGGCATGCCCTGACCACTCCCCCTGCCCCTGTCATGCCTGGAGGTGAGGTGGTAATGACCTGCTGGGCTGCACTGTTGTAGAGGGTAAAAGACATGAACCCCGAGCCTGCCCTGGTTAACAGGCCCAGCCCCGTGTGGCCCATGCACTATGGGGGACTGGCCTCAGGAGGCTCCTGGGCTTGTGGGTGTCCATTCTCAGCCCGCCTAGTAACATTGTATTGCTCGAGCCTAACCAGCTCTGTCTAGTGCCATACAGAATTGGCCCTCACAAAAGCACCAACAGAAGAGGAACCAAACCAACCAAAACCTGCTTGGAAATGCTCTGGGTTTCACTCACTCAGCATAGCCTTCAGGCCATACTCAGATATCAAAATAAGCCTTCTGTTCATCACCAACTTTCCAGTCATTTTAAGACAACATGGAAAATGACCCACCCATTCTGGTCAGAGGCACTTGGTAACATTTACAACTGCCCAAGTACACATGAAGAAAGCTACAGATAATACAGCAAGTTCTGCTCACCAAGCAAAACAACTACACCCAGGCAGTATCAGTCCACAATGGTGCAAATCCCATTTCTTCTTTCCTTCTCTGACTCTTAACTTGCTTTTGTAAAAAAGGGGGAAGAAGTGGGAGAAGATGATTTCACAATTTATATAAACACACATGCTAATTCTGGGTCTTCTTGAAGTACTTATCAGTAGTTCCTTCTCTGATGGGAAATACACATTTATTCTGCCTAACACTCTTCAAAAAATACTAATTTGCATTAGGTATAAAATGTATTTGTTTTAAAGGTACGATAAATAGATAAAGTTTTAAAAACCAAAGACATTTGAGATCATGGGCACAAAAAACATGCTTCATAAACCAACAAAATAGAGTTTAATTCTAAAACCAAAGGACCTTAAAGCTGAGCCCGCCACCCCTTCTTTGAAACAGTCCCAGAGGAAGTAGCTGCTCCAAAGTCACAGGTGCTGGTGACAGGAAGGCTCCCAGCCCACTGCTCCATCACTGTCATTCTCCAAAACAAAGGACAGAGAGAAAGTGAAAAATTATGTCAAAAATATCTCCCACCGAATTTAAATAAATAGGCATTTCTTATTAAGAAATACTGATACACAAAATGTAAAAGAGAAAGAAAAAAAAAGAAAACTCTCCTGGTAGTACTGGCCTCCCCAAGTGCCCCATGTCCAACATTCAGAAATAAAGATGTAGCTCCACAATGACGGGAACCCACAAGATGCCCTTCCCAACGTGCCAGCAGCCTCAGAACCACAACCTTTCCATCAGAAGAAACCCTTTATCCCCACTTGGCTGTCAGCTCAAGAAGCCGACAACTCCCAGGCTGTCCCTTAGCATTCAAGCTCTCAGCCTGGAAAACTCCAAAGAGCCTCTAATGCCATCTCCCAACTTCCAAAACCATCCCAGGGAGCACATCCTCCACGTGCTGCTGAAACCCAGGATGCCACTGCCCTGCAAGGCCTAGTGTTTTAATCTTAACCTCCACCCTCTCCCTGTAAGTCACCAAAAGGACTCCCTGCTCTCAAAGTTGAGCAGCCCTTTTCTGACCCTCATCTCCTACCTTCCCAACTCACTCCCTGACGTCCTAACCCTGTAAATTCTTCCACCCACCAAGACCACAGACCCCGATTCCACCACCTCTCTGCCGCCCCTCCCCCTGCTACATCCTTGCTTTCTTCTCTACCTGACTCAGAGCCACAGCCTCGTAGTCATATCGGCTCCCTGGTGCTCTCACGTGCCACCACGTTCCTCTGCCCTCCAAAGCGCTTTCTGGCAAATCCCAGAGCTGATTAAATCTAACTCCCCATCTCCTCTGCCCCAAGCAGCTGTACACAGCTGGAGGAGATGCAGAATCCTGCTGACTGGTCCCACCGTAAACTCTTGACACCCCACTCAGGTAGGCCCTGAGTGGTGTGAGATAGCATCATTGGAAAGGCCCTTTTTGTCTCTCCCCCAACCTCCAACACTCCTAGCACTCTCAACTTACTGTCCGTCCAGCTGAGAAGACAGAGGCCAGGAGAAGCACTGCAGCCCTCTTGCCTCCATTCTGCTCACCCTGCCATCTCTGCCCCCTGCACCTCTCTGACCTGTGGTCCCTAAAAAGGCACCTCCCTGGGGCCGGCCCCCCTACTCAGCAATGGATCCCTGCCCCTCCCACTCTCTCTCCTCTCTCCTGCATCATGCATTTCCCATCAGCACAGACACACGCAGTAATTACTCTCATTCCAAAAACCAAACTACAGCTCTCAACCAGCCTCACCCTCTATTTCTTTGTTTCCTGTTCAGCCAGGCTCCTGCGTACTCCAGTTCCTCCTCCCTGTTCTCTCTGTAACCCTGCCCAGTAGGGCCATTGCTCCCACCCCCAACTCTCCAGCTCTTACCAAGGCCACTGCTAATTCAGTGGCCACATCTCAGTCCTTATCTTACTAGAGATGCCCACTTTCTCCTCAAAATGTCTCCCTCGCTGACTGCCGGGACCATCTCTCTCTCTTCACCCCCCTCCCTGCCCCTATCTCTGCCCCTCCCCAGCTCCTTCTCACACACACCTCTGCTGCTTCCTTGCCCCATCCCTCCCCGCTGCGTGGTGACCTCAGCCACAAGACTGTAATGAATACCCTCAGTATGCCAATGGTTCCCATGCTGTTATCTCCAGCACTGACTCCACTGAACTCCCATGCTGCCCGTTCAGCCCCCCTGTTGACTAATATGTAAATCAAAATCAACAGGCTCAAGACCTGTTCCTTCCAGTCTACATCAGTCACTAAGGGGCAACTCCACCCTTCAAGGCCTGCACTCATCCTCCACCCTCGCTATTCCCACCCAATCCAGCCGACCAGGAAATCCCCTGACCTTGCCCCTTGATATGCCTCAGGGTCTAACCCCATACTGCACCCCCTGGGAATACTCCATTGCCCATTCTCTCCATAGTTGCCAGAGGAATCCTGCCAAAACTGCATTAGGAGCACGTCTGCTCAAACTCCACAGTGGCCCCCATTCTAGAGTGTGAAGTACTCACAGTGGCTGCAGGACTGGACATGCCCTGCCCCTGCTGCCTCTCTGACCACTCCCCTCCATCCCCCACACTCCCTCTGCCCCTCAAACCCACCAGGCACATGCCCACTCTGCTGGGAAGGCTCCTTCCCCAAGGATTCACACGGTTCAGCTCTCACATCCTTCAGGTATCTGAAGGATGTCACCTTACCTAAGAGTAACACCATAACATCCCTTTATATAAGCACTGTCCTAATACCTAACACATAGTAGTTACATGGCAGGCACCGTTTTAAGAATTTTACATATGTCAATTTATTTAGTACAACTCATATAACAATAATATTACCCTCATGTTACCTATGAGGAAAGAGACGGAGAGAAATTAAAGGGCTTGCCAAAGTCACACGGCCAGTAAATAATGGGAATTCGCATTCCAACTCAGGCAGCCTGGCTCCAGAATTTCTGCTACACCCGCCCTACCCATGTCCCCACCCTTAACTTCCTGCTTTGTTTTCTCTCTGGTCTACTTTGTTCATGACTGCCCTGGGGCCCCAGATGGTGTCCAACAGAGAGCGCGTACTTGGCCATTACTTGTTGAATGAGTTAAAGAACGACTCAATCACACTGAGCCACCTGTTTCCCCTCCAAAGCTGTCATCAATCTGCTGCTGTACAGAAGTCACCAGATCACAATTAAAATGCGAGCCACTGGTTCCCACAGTGAAGGCGGTCTTCTTCACTGGCTGGAGGATGAGACAGTGACCTGGTGCAAGCTGAGCCAAGGAGCACCAGACAAGTGGCCTTTCTGATAGCTGAAAACGAATGAGCAGCTACACCATGAACGGCAAAGCACAGCCTCAAACACCTTCATCACGGGAAATGCCAGGGGCAGGCCTACATTTTTTGGTTAAAAGCATATCTTTTGTTTTCCTGCCTGTTACGCCTTTATCAAACTATCTGTGGTTTACAGCCACATGTTCCAAATTCCAGACCAAGCACAAACATCCAACCTGTGCCAAAGAGACTCAGCGAGCCAGAGAACAGAAATCACAGGAAGCCTAGAAACTCCCCAAAGTGCCAGACATGCCCATTATTTCTGGCATTTCATGGCAGAAATGCTACCCTTGGGTTATTACTTATAAATATTTCAAGCTACTGCAATGACACTGCTACTGAACAACACCTCAAACCTCTTGAAATCTTAGAAATTAAGATTGTATTTATATTATTTTAGGGTTTAGCATGTTTTTCTTAAGAAACGGAAATGTGCAGGTAAAATCAAGAAGTGTGAGAAATGACAAAGATGATGATGATGGTCATAATCACCCCACTGTCTCAAGACCACAGTGGTTTTTCCCCATCATCTGCCCCTGAATATAAATAAAAATTGCTCTCTGCTTACCATGTTATCACTAGTAAAGCCTCCTGTCTTTTTGAAACATGATTACATTTGAAAGTCCTGCTTACAAAGCCACATGTTAAACTATGGTTTTTCTAGAATTCTAGAAAAACTAAACCAGCTTTCTTAGACGGAGTCTCGCTTTGTCGCCCAGGCTGGAGTGCAGTGGCGCGATCTCAGCTCACTGCAAGCTCCGCCTCCCAGGTTCACGCCATTCTCCTGCCTCAGCCTCCTGAGTAGCTGGGACTACAGGCGCCCACCAGCACACCGGGCTAATTTTTTGTATTTTTAGTAGAGATGGGGTTTCACCGTATTAGCCAGGATGGTCTTGATCTCCTGACCTCATGATCCACCTGCCTCAGCCTCCCAAAGCACTGGGATTACAGGCGTGAGCCACCATGCCCGGCCCTAAACCATCTTTCTTTAACCTACATGGTAACTATACGTTTTCCAAAATCTGTATAATCAATTTGCCTAAAAATTACATTAGAAATTAGGAGACACTAATTTTTAAATCTAGAACTTATCTCGACAGGCAATTTTGAAACTGTCAGGAATGAAGAGACAAATTGCTTATTACACTTCCGCTGGAGAACAACGAACAGCCCTGGGGTGGTACCCAGAGGGCCATCAGCCCCACAGATCCCACAAGGGGCAAGAGGAGCAACCCAGCACTGTCAGTCTCTGTTCCATCCAGGATCCAGCAAGCCAGTGACAAGGCGGGGTTGGCAACAAGAAGACCATCACTAACCACAAAGACTCTGGCAAAGGGAAGCTGCTCATGAAACACAAACTGGATATGACAGCTTATTACAATTCCTGTCCATGAGTTCATGTCCAAATTTACACTATCCATGGCAAATCTACACTACCACACTTTTACTAAAAGCAGGGACAGGACAAAGGAACAACTTCTTGCACACAAATGCGTTTTGGAGGTCAGTTAATTTAAGACAATTAAGTTCTATTTAAATGAAAGAAAACCTATATTTAGTGGGAAAAAAACTCCACATTTTCCACTGAGCATGTGTGTCCAGTATCTTCATCAAGGAGAATATTTTAGGCATTTGACATGTAAGTATTTTGAAGAGACTTTTGAACCTCACTAACCTGTTACCTTACTTCTCAGATGATAAAGTACTGTACTGGGGAATTGAACATTTAGTACTATTTTTAAAAGGCTGAAATAGTCATCATTTCCTTCCACATTTTCTGTTGATTAGCAAACAATCAACAGAGACCAAAATCTGAAAGAACAATTATATTTTAGAAGTTTCCAGTACAGTCCAAGTCCCAAATCTCCTGTGTTTAATCCTCCCGTGAGACAAATAACCACAAAATGTTTAAGGAGGCAGGCAGAGTACTCTGGTTATTTTTAACAGATCTGCCCAATGACCTTTCTTATGAGAGTAAAGGGTGCTAAACGAAGCCTATAAACCACAAAATATTTAGAAGTAAAAGCACCTACTTACTGTCTGCAACTTATTCTCAAAAAGTTCAGAAAAAAAAGTAGTAAGAAAGAAAAAAATGATAAAGCAAATGTGGCACAGTGTTAACACTGGTGATTACAGGTCTACTCCAATTTTAAGTTTGAAATTGTTTCAAAATAAAATGTTAAAGAACATATATCAGCAGGATTATTACATAAAAGGATTATTTAAGATATGAACTACTTCCTACACCTACACACGTGCTCCACCCCTCCTTCCCTCTGGTTTCCAAACAACCTCCGTCCTTTCCTAGTCAAGATCCTAGGAAAAGTAGTCTCTCACCTCCTACTCCTGGCTCCAAATAGCCTCAAAACATGGCTTCTGTCTCCCTCCCTCAATTAAAACTGTTCTCACCAGAGTCATCAATGACTTCCTACTTCCCAAATCCATCAGCATATTCCAGCTCTAACAGCCTTCCACCCTTCCTGGCAGAAATGCGGACTCCACTCCTGCTTCTCTGCTCAGTCTCTCCTTGCAGTCTCTTCCTCTAACCCTTACATTTTGCCCCAATTCCTGTCAGCTCTCCAGTGCACTGCCTTGAGAAGATTCTGAGGATCCCACAGGCTCCGTGGGAAACAGCAGTGATGGTTTAGTAATGTCTGCATGGGTGGAGAGTGGGAGGCAGGAGGGCAGGGCAGCAGCATGGCTCTACCTGGAACTTGACTTCCTTCTCTAAAGGCTCTCCTTCATGGGTAAACTCATCTCCTCCTTTAATTCCAACTATTTCTAATACCCACCAAAATCTACCTTTTAAGGGACACTCCTCCACTGACTTCCAGACCTACAGTGCCAACCACCCACAAGCAGTTCCATTTACTGTTCCACAGATGTGAACTTCTCTGCCACCAAAACATGCTCTTCTTTCCATAATCCCAAACTGAGTTAATGGCACCACTGATCACCGTGAAGCCAAACCACAAATACTAAAAATTTCCCTGATCTCTACTGTTCCTTTATCCCATATATCCAAATCTATTTGGAAGCTCCTCTCATTTCCATCACTGCTTCCATCACCTTGATTTAAGTCCTCATCATCTGTTGCCTGGACTATTCAATATCCTAACATCTCTACCTCTTGCCTCCTCCACCCCTACATCCATTCTCCACGTTGCTTTATTAGGATTATCTTTTCAAAATACAAATCTAATTTCATTTGCAAAAAATTTTAGAACAAAAATTCAGTCATGCACTGCGTAACATTTTGGTCAACAGACTGCATCAATGACAGTAGTCCCTTGAGCTTATGATGGAGCTGAAAAATTCCTATCACCTAGTGACATCATAATGTAGTGTAACACATCACTCCTGTGTTTGCTGGTGTAAACAAACCCACTGTGCTGCCAGTCAAACAGTTATAGCCAAGCACAGTGGCTCACAACTGTAATCCCAGAACTTTGGGAAGCCAAGGCAGGTGGATCACTTGAGGTCAGGAGTTCAACACCAGCCAGACCAACATGGTGAAACCCCGTATCTATTCAAAATACAAAAATTAGCCGGGCGTGATGGCGCACACCCGTAATCTCAGCTACTTGGGAGGCTGAGGCAGCAGAATAGCTTGAACCCGGGGGGCAGAGGTTGCAGTGAGCCAAGATCACGTACTGCACTCCAGCCTGGACAGCAGAGCAAGACTCCATCTCAAAAAAAAAAAAAGCCAAAAAACAGTTAACTGTGAAACAGCCTCAGGCAGGGCCTGCAGGAGGTACCAGAAGAAGGTCTTGCTATCATGGAAGATGACAGCTCCATGAGTGCTGTTGCCTCTAAAGCCCTTTGAGTGTGTTGGAAATGGGTATTCTATGTCGCAGAAATCAACACTAAGACAAAGGATCTCTCAGCAAGGCTAATTTACTTTCTGCAGAAAGGGTGCTGCTCGCTAGCAGTTTTGCCAGGAGAGCACACACAAAAAAGACAGGGTCATTTATAGTCTGACGCGTCCACCCTATAGCTGTGTCCAGTTTCCACTGGCTGGAATGGGACCTCACATTCTGTACTTGTCCTGATTGGCTAGCAACTTAGAACTTCCCAAGACATAGGTAGAGGAGAACAAAGGAAAGGAGGAAGTAACTTGTGGAATGCTGAGAAAGGCAAAAATACCTCCAAATAAGAGGAACAGGCTATGACCTAACGCTTGCTTGGGCCTGTACAGGTATGCCAGGGCAAATATCTAGCCTAAAAGATGAGGGCTAAGAACACAAAGGATATTGCTTTATTACAGCTAGCAGATATTTAAGAATATTAGCACAGGTCTTTGAGTAAATTTTGCTTCTAAGAGAGGCTACTATTTATTCTCAATTAGACTGAGAGGAAAGTCCCTTTGAAGAGGAACCTCTACTTCATTTTCTACAGAATGAGACAGAGGTGCTGGTGGAAGACAGTGATATTGATGATCCTGACCCTGTGTAGGCCTGGCTAATGTGTGTGTTTGTGTCTTGTTTTTAACAAAAAAGTTTAAAAAGACAATAAAAATTTTAAAACAGAAAACAGCATACAGAGTATGGATATAAAGAAAAAAATTTCTGTACAGCTATCCAATGTGTTTGTGTTATAACTGTTATTTCAAAAGTCAAAAAGTTTTAAAAATTTAAAGTTTATAAAGTAAAAATGTTACAGCAAGCTAAGATTAATTTACTAGTGAAGAAAAATATTTTGTATCAGTTTAGTGTGGCCTAGGTGTACAGTGTTTGCAAAGTCTCTGGTAGTATACAGAAATGTTCTAGGCCTTCGGAGTCACTCTCTACTCACTTGCTAACTCACCCAGAGCAACTTCCAGTCCTACAAGCTCCATTCATGGAGATGGTAAACAGTCATACTATTTTTTATCTTCTATACTGTACTGTTACTGTACCTTTTCCATGTTTAGGGATGTTTAGACATACAAGTTCTTACCCACTGTGTTCAAATTACCTAAAGTATTCAGTCCAGTCAGATGCTGTACAAGTTTGTAGCCTAGGAGCAACAGGCTATACTATGCAGCCTATATGTGTAGTAGGTTAGACCATCTAGATTTGTGGATAAGTACACTCTCTCATGTTCACACAATGACGAAATCACCTAATGAGACATTTCTCAGAAAGCACTTCTTAGAACGCATCACTTTCATTAAGTGACACGTGACTGTATACGAAATAAAGGGGGAAAATAACACAAACCACATCAATAGCCCATCCCGTAGCCATCCCCAGTAGTTTCTTTACATACTCCCAAATTCATTACTCATACTCTATATGTTCCAAACATGAAAATATCTTCTACTCCCCAGATACATCATGCTGTTTCATATCTCAGTATTTCAAACAGTTTTCCCTTGACTAAAAAGTTCACATCCTACAAGCAAACTCCTACTTGTTTTTAAAAACTATTTTCAAATATCAAGTCTTATAGGTATACCACCTAAACTCCCAACAAAGTACCTCCTATCCAGGCAATTTGTATGAGTCTCTGGTCTCATTATTTCACTACCTTTCAATTATAAAGCCATCTCTCCCACCACACTATGAGCCTGATGCGCAGCAGATGGCTAATAAACTGTGAGTTAATTTTATGTCCTTTTAATGATTCACATTGCTTCCGCTTCAAAGTTCTAAGCTTAGAATTCAAGGGTACCTAATTTTCCCTTATTTAGTTCTATTTCTCCAGCCACCACCATAAGCCCTTGGAGGGCAACCAGCACTGCCTCAGAGATCTGCATCGCTCCAAAGCAAACAGGGCCCTACACATCAGGAGTGATGGCAACACTCTGTGGGTCATGCAGGCTAAGTGACATTTCTAGCCAGCCCATGTGTTATACCCAGGTACACTTTCACTATTGCTTTACTAGGACTTTTAAACTATTATTCAAAATGCAACAATGAATCTAAGTTCTTTAAAATTATGTCATCGTTTTAACTAAAACTATAAATGGGAACTTTTCCTTTCATACAGACTTTATAACAATGGGTATTCTCTTAAGTATGATCATTTTAAATCATACAGCCAAATTCGTTTTCCAGAGAAACATATTTTTATTTTACAAGTAAATACGTAATTAACTTCATTTAATGAAATGCACTTTATTAAAGACAACTACACCTTAAAATAAGATACACCAGCATGAATTCTTATCAAGTTTATGCTAATAACCTATTGCTTTTTCTTTTCTATTTTCATACAGGGCCTCACTCTGTCACCCAGGCTGGAGTGCAGTGGCACAATCTCAGCTCATGCAACCTCCGTCTCCTGGGCTCAAGCAATCCTCCCACCTCAGCTTCCTAAGTAGCAAGGACTACAGGCATGCGCCACCATGCCTGGCTATTTCCTTTTTTATTTTTAGTTGAGACGAGGTTTCGCCCACGTTGCCCAGGCCAGTCTCAAACTCCTGAGCTTAAGTGATCCTCCCGCCTCAGCCTCGCAGCCACGGCGCCCGGCCTCCTACTGCTTTTTCCATTGAAAAGCCCAATTGCTTAGCTAAAGCATAGTAATAATAGGGCCCTAAAATTAAGAAAACAAGAAGTGTACACAATGCAGATACATAGGAAACTCTGTACCACTCTCTAAGGCCACAAACACTTAACATCAGGGAAAGCTCTTATTCATCTTGTCTCTGTCCCTTCCAAAGTGAAAGTCATTTCAAAGAAGACTGCTTCTGCTTCTTTGCTAACAACAGTTTAAAGGCCAACTTGTTTTTGGCTTACAATGGTTCCATTCTGCAACATGGTAAAACAAGGCAGTATTCAGAAGAGGCCAAAACACCTGTCAGTGCTACAGACTCTCCCCCACCCTCATACCACATGGTGCCCCATTCTAGCTCCTTATGGGACTCTTCCTTTCCATTTCAGGCAAATGGGGTCTTATAAGTGGTGCTAACAATATAGAATCACTTCTGAATTGGCAATTACATACTCTCTCTTCTAGAGGAAAATCCAAAGCAACATAATAGAAATAAGAGCACCCAGCCCTAACTTCACAGGTACACTTGTTAAGACAAAATGATGTGTGAAAAGATGTCTTAAAATAGCAATGACACGTGAAAATCTAGACTTCTTTCAGCTCAGTTTATGAGTTAAGACTACCTCTCCTGCAGCATAATTAACAAATGTATGAAATGCTTCTCAGAAGTAAAGATAAGCAGGGACTGGAGTCCCACGTGTGCAATTACATTTCATTCTACTTTGGAAACTGCTCTAGGCTCCATCCTTTCTGCTACCCAGAATCATTCTAGGGGCTGACTGTGAAGTTCTCTCCCACAGGTGATCACCACCACAAAGCTGTGCCCCGGACAGGGGTCTACAACAGCAGAATACGCTGCACTCAAGAAAACTTGAAGCTTATTCTGAAGACATCTAGGAAAGAGTCAGCACCAGGAGGTGTGGGAAGCAAGGGTCTAGAGCAGGGTAGGCAGATCCAGGCCAGGCTGCTTTCATAAGCAAAGCTGAAATGGAGCAGCCAGGCCTGTTCTCTTACATCTTGTCTACGCTTGCTTCTGAGGTTCAACAGCAGAGTTGAGCAGTTCAGAGACCATTTGGCCCTTTCCAGAGAACCTCTGCTAACCTCTGCTCCAGAGTGGCCAGGGACACAAGGACATGAGAAACAGCACAAGGGTGAGTTCCCTGAGTTTCCTTTTTGCCTCACATATCTCAGATAAAAGCTGAAGAAGGAGACAATCTGCAAACATGAAGGGTGCAGACCAAAAGAACACCTGCTCTCTCTGTCCAAAGAACAGAAAGGAGCCTGTCTAGCAAGACAGAACATCTTTAGATAATAACCACTCTACGCCAGACAGGCGCCAAAAACGACTGTGGCTCCAGTCCCATCCACACCAACAAAGGCTGAGTGTGAGGCCTAAACTTTTGCCATTGTGAAGTGGTAACGAGATGCCCCAACACCTCTAGGTCCAAGAAGGCCAAGTAGGGGGCCAGGACTTTCATCCTCCACTGCCAGTAATAACCAGCCCCCTACACTACTGTACTATCAATGAAAACAACATGGAGAGGTGAGACTCCCACCAACTATAACAAAGCTCCTCAGCCACACTCCCTCAGTGTCAACAGTGGCTAAGTAAAATCTGAACTTCTGTCTCCACCTGGCAGTAACAAGGGAGTGGCCCACCATCCTCTGCCAGAGCAATGCCATAAGTCAACTAAAACAGAAGGTTTAAATAAGATCCAAAATGACCAGGAGGTTTCAATTAAAAAAAAAAAATCACTCATCCTACCAAGAAGCTAGATCTCAAGCTGTACGACATGAAGAAAATACATGCCAGCACTGAGATGACAGAGATGTTCAAGTTACCTGACAGATTTTAAAGCAGCCATAATAAGTTCATAATCTTCAATGAACAAGGACACACACACATACACACACAAACACACACACACTTGAAACAAAAAAAAAACAGAAAGAGGCAGCAAAGAAAAAGAGGCTCAGCTCAGCAAAGAAATAAAAGCTATAAACAAGTACCAAATGGAAATTTTAGAACTGAAAAATATAACAACAGAAGTAAAAAGCTCAGTAGATGTGCTCAACAGCAGAACAGAAGAAAGAATCAGTGAACTGAAAGATGGAACAAAAGAAATTACCCAAACTTAACAAGAGAGAGAAATCGAGAAATAGACCACAATGAAAAAAGCTAATAATAGAGCCACAGGGACTTGTGGGACTGTGAAAAAAGAACTAACATTCTCATCATCAGAGTTCCAAGGGAGAAAAGACAGCGGGCAGGGCTTGGAAAGTATATGAAGAAATAACAGCTGAGAAGTTCCCAAATTTGGCAAGAAACAGAAACCCAAGATTCAAAAAGCTAGTTATACCTTGAAAAACTAAAGACAGAAAAATTCTTGAAAGCAGCCAAAGAAAGATGACACCTACCTATAAGGAAAAAACAATTTGAATGACAGCTGATTGTTTATCAGAAAACAGGAAAAGCCAGAAGAAAGTGGCACGATGCTTGCCAGGGATTGAAAGAAAAGAGGTGACAACCCAGAATCCTATATCAGCAAAAATATCATTAAGGAATAAAGAGGAAATCAAGATATTTTCATGAAACTAAGAGAAACTGTCACCAGCAGACCTACTCTGGAAGAATGGCTAAACAAAATTCTCTAAATGAAAAGGAAATCAAATAAATCAACCTTGCAACATCAGGAAGAAGGAAAGAAGAGGGTGTGTAAAAACATAGGTAAAATGTAAAAGGCTTTCCTCCTTCTCTTGAATTTTCCAAATTACATTTGACAATTGAAGCAAACAGTGTAACAATGTCTACTGTGGTTTAAAACAATTACATAGCTCCTACATGTACCAAATGACTTGTTATAAACAAAAATATTCACTGAATAATAGTGAAAGATTACAAATAAATGTCCATTGATAGAGGGCTGGTTAAGTTAACAATGATACAGCCATACAACAGAATATTATATAACTATTTAAAAGACGGTTAGGCCAAGCACGATGGCTCATGACTGTAACCCGGGCACTCTGGAAGGCTGAGGCAGGAGGATCACTTGAACCCAAGAGTTCAAGACTAGCCTGGGAAACAGTGAGATCTTATCTCTAAAAAAAAAAAAATTTTTTTTTTTTAATTAGTCAGGCATGGTGGTGTGCACCTATAATTCCAGCTACTTGGAAGGCTGAGGTGGGAGGACAGCTTTAGCCCGGGAGGCTGAGGCTGTAGTGAGCTGAGACTGCACTACTACACTCCAGCCTGGGAAACAGAAAAGGCCTTGTCTCAGGAAAAAAAAAAAAGAACTCTGAAGATATGTTGTTATGGACAATAAGCAGGGCCATAGCAGTGTCTCCTGGATGCTATCATTTGTACGAAGATAAATACGCATGCAGAGACTTGAGAGAGAGAGACACACACAGAAGCTGGTGAGAGTATTTGCTGCCAAACAGAGAACTGGCATCCAGCTATCAGAGTAGGCTGTGGGGTAAAGGGGACAAGTTTTCCTGTACACTATTTTCATTCCTTTCCAGTTTATTATCTATTTAGTATTGTTAATTTTAAAAACTTTTAAAAGAGAGTAAAAAATTCCCAACCCAAAAGCAAGACTTGGAAGAATTCAGCTAAAGCTAAGGGGAAACAGTAAAACAGTGCTTCCATGATAGCTAGGTGTTTACATGTATTTAAACATGGCTACAGATTTTATGAAATCCTGGAAAAAAACCTATTCTCACTCTATTCATATTAGCTTCATCGAAAAGGTGGTGGTGGTGTTTTTTTTTTTTTTTTTTTTTTTTTGAGACAGAGTCTGGCTCTGTCGCCCAGGCTAGAGTGCTGGAGCGTAGTGGTGTGATCTCGGCTCACTGTAACCTTTGCCTCCCCAGCTCAAGCAATCCTCCCAACTCATCCTCCCGAGTAGCTAAGACTAAAGGCACATGCCACCACGACTGGTTAATTTTTGTATTTTTTTGTAGAGACAGGTTTTTGCCATGTTGCCCAGATGATCTCGAATTCCTGGGCTTAAGTGATCCTCCCCTCTCCACCGTCCAAAGTGCCTGAAAATGATACTTTAAATAGCCAAATAATAATTTATTGAAAAGTGTTCTATGAATGTTGATCCTAAGGCCACAGCTAGGGAAAAATTTGATTTCAAATTATTAGGCCTTTGCCTGAAGACACAGCAAATGTGACATCAGACTCTCAAGGATCCTGGCATTGCAAACCCATTTCCGTCAAGTGACACTGATATGATTTGGCTCTGTGTCCCCACCCAAATTTCACCTTGAATTGTAATAATCCCCATGTGTCAATGGTGGGGCCGGGTGGAGATAACTGAATCATGGGGGTGGTTTCCCCCATACTGTTCTCGTGATAGTGAGTTCTCACAAGATCTGATGGTTTTATAAGCGTTTGGCATTTCCCCTGCTGTCATTTCTTCTCTTGCCTGCTGACACATAAGACGTGTGTTCCGCCTTCCACCATCATTGTCAGGCCTCTCCAGCCATGTGGAACTGTGAGTCCATTAAACCTCTTTTTCTTTATGAATTACCCAGTCTCAGGTATATCTTTATTAGCAGCGTGAGAAAAGACTAATACGGTTACCAAATATAAAACTTAAAACTGAGTATTACAGATCATGAAACTGTAAACCAAATCACCAACAGAGAAGGAAAAAAAGAAACAGGAAAAAATTAACTCATTTTAAGATTTTTGAAGATTTCATTTTCATCCAATGTACAGAAGTCAAAGCCACCACCAGTTCTAAAAAGGTAGCATATTTAAGGATCTCAAAGTCATGGAGGAAAAGAGCAACATGTGGGTAAGAGCAAGTGCTGTGCCTCCAGTGTCCTTCCACGAAGCTCTGCCACATGTCAGAGATCCACAACCCCAGAAACATCATGACCCCCACAACAGCCCTCTCCCTGGAGCAGGGCCCCAAGCTCAGGTGAAACCAGTTCCTACACTGTCAGCCTCCAGAGACTAACTGGAAACCCTTCAACCAACCGCAGGGTAAAGCCAGCAGCAGCAGAAAATCTAACCCCAAGAGCCAGGAGCAAGAGCTTCTGACAAAGGGGGAGGGCGGAGGTCACTTTATGCCCAAGATAATCTTTCTAGATACCTGCTGAGGGGTGGGGGACCCATAAGGATCAGCTCACCAGGAAATTGTGAACACTGACCCACAAGGATCAGCTCACCAGGAAAATGTGAACACTGCATCCCACCACCGCACACACCTTTCTAAAGACCTGCCTTTCCAAAAGGTAATGTCCAAATCCCTGCTTGGCACTCAGGGTCCCACAAGTCACTCCTGGGCTTCCCTCCTGGCCTTGCCCAGTCCCCATGTCACACTTCCCCATGGCTCGGCTGCTGCTGCTGCCCCACCCCTGCCCAACTCTCCAGCTCCCATGTCTGGGCTTCTCTCTCCACCTGAAACGGCCTCTTGTCCACTATCCAAATTTCATCCCTCTTTCATGACCGAACTTCCTTCCTTTCTGGAACTTCTGCTGACCACCTCCCACCCAGAATTAACTTCCTTCTTCCGAGCTACAGGAGGCACTATCCATCGTCACTACTACCATCATAATTAGGAAGAGGAACTTAAACATCTCAGCCATTATCTGTGCCAGATGTTCTCCCATTTAATTCTCACCAATACCTAGCATTTGGTTCCCACAGGAGAGAGGAAGAACCTGAGGCCCAGAGAGATTTAATGAGAGCCTCTGAGCACATGTCCACTGAGTCCTCAACACAAAAGCTTCTGACTGTACCAACAGCTGGCAAGGTTTGTGACTGAAATAGTCTAATAAACGAAAGTGTGTAAACAGGTAACCCACAAAGAACACAGAGATGTAACGGCAGCTTGACTGTGTCATGTTTTATCTTTAAAATAAAGGTTAAGCACTGTATTGTACAAGACAATGTGTGTGATTATTTTAGTAGAGAAATCATCTCTCATATTACTTATCCTCAGGTAGAACCAGTCCTCCATGCAGATGGGCCACACGGGCCTATGAGACAGCCCGATATGACCCACTAGGCCGCACTGTTCCCCAAGGGTATGGGGCAGGTTTATTCCACACATTGGGTTTAATCCCTTACAAGGCGCCTTTATGTACATCCTATCTTATTTCAACTTCACAATGAGCCTGTCCATAGGTAGAATGTATAGTTATTTCCATTATCTCACAGACGAGGAAACTGATTACCAGGTAAGTATAAGTGCCTTACCCTGTAGCTACTGAAGGCCCTGGCAGAGATAGGGACCCGGAGCTTCCGACTCCTAGCCTTGTAATCCATGTTTCCAACCATCCTCTTCTGTTTATCAGCCCTCGATAGACACTCTCCCCAGCCATCTGTCAGACTCATGAAATCCACATGTTGATGCCTCAACTCATTGCCCCAATCCAGGTGCAGCCTCTGCAAGGCAGGGGGGTTTTGGGTTTCCTCACTTGCCTCCTCACCCCCTGCCTTCTTCACCAGTCCATCATCCCACAGTGCTCAGCACAGATCATTCTGTTCTCTGACATTCTCAAAGTAAAAAGGAGTCAAGAAGCAGGAGATACATTAAGTAGAAAGAAAGTGTAAGGGGCATAAAGTGAGGAAAGGGGAGAAAAACAGAAGCAATAAAATAACTGAGAGAGCAGAAAAGAGTCTTATGCAAGCAGCAGCCCCAGCTGAGAAGGGCAAATGTGCCTAGACATGGGTCAAAAAATACAGTCATTCTCAGAACTGTGATATGAAGAAGGCAAACAGGGAAAGTCATTCTGAAAATACATACTTATTGGTTTCATTCAAAGTATCCCTCTGAATAAAGAGTAATACTTCCTAAGTGGAAAGGAGAGTCTTGCTCTTCAATGTTTTATAAAAAGTGTTTGACAAAGGATCACTTAAGGGCAAAGTATACACCAAGAAAAACAGAGTACAAAATTAATCACTTCCCATTTGAAAACTTTTTTAAATACCATTTGTCAAATAGTGCAAGTCTCTAAAATTATAAAATCATATATGTGTAGTATTAGTCCCAAAAGTAAGAGCAGGACAAAACTCTCCCGTCCATAGCCAGGCTCCATCCCTGAGGATGCGCCACTCCATAGTGCGCTCAGCTGGGCACTCCATCAGGGTCATAACGCATTTGTGAGTGGAGAGATTACACAGCCATCACTTTTCCCTGAACCCCTCACACCCAAATCCCCATTTCAGACAGAGGGAGACAACATAATTACTCATGGCAATGGGCCAGTCTTTTCCAGACTTACAGCCTTTGTGGGTAAAAACCAAAGCCACAATGAACATCCACATCAGCATCACATTAGCAATATGGGCCTCACCCGCCTTCATGCTACGTGTCACTGGTTTTTAATACCCTAACGAGAATAAATTAATAGAAGATTATTTTCCAGCAAAGACAATTCACAGGAAGGCTCTTGCTCCCCTTCCCTGTCACTCACAAGTGTGTAAATATGACTGATGAGATTTGTGGCACTTAAGTTCACATATAAGGAAATGCTGCCAATACTAGTCAAATTCCTGTGGTAACATGCATCACTTTCAGAAACAACTATTTCTTAGCCAGGTGCGGTGACTCACACCTGTAATCCTAGCACTTTGGGGAGGCCAAGGCAGAAGGATCACCTGAGGTCAGGAGTTCAAGACCAGCCTGGTCAACATGGTGAAACTCCATCTCTACTAAAAATACAAAAAATTAGTCAGGCGTGGTGGCACGTGCCTGTGGTCCCAGCTACTGGGGAGGCTGAGGCAGGAGAATCGCTTGAACCCAGGAGGCGGAGACTGCAGTGAGCCGAGATGGCACCACTGTACTCCAGCCTGCATGACAAGAGTGAAACTTCATCTCAAAAAACAACTATTTCTTAAGATGGTAGAACCAAGACTAATACATGTATCATACACTAGAAAATCCATGTTTTTATCTTTTTATTTACAATAACTAACATATCTGTCTAATTTTTCTACTTTGGAACACTGAACATCATTTTCCACACCTTTTCTTTGACGACTGTTGTGTTATACTATTTGACAAGAACCTGTCAAATAATTACCCTGAAATCTTCTTATGGTATTGAAGGTATGAAAAGAAACCCCAAAATAGAGGTTTTATTAGATAAATAAAAATAAGGCTGAAAAACATTCTAGGAGTTGAAAAAAGTACATTTAAAAGCTGAGAAGAGAGTACAAAGGAAAAATGTATTTTATTTCATTCAAAAGGTTTTACAATAGGAGGAGGGAGATAATCAATGAAGAACCCCACTTTAGTTTACAGGTAGTATCTTTTTTATTATTTTTTGAAGAGACAGGGGTCTCACTATGTTGCCCAGGCTGGTCTTTAACTCCTGGGTTCAAGAGATCTTCCCACCTCACCCTCCCAAAGTGCTGGAATTACAGGTATAAGCCACCATGCCCAGCCTACAGGTAGTATCTTAAAGAGATGTTAACCTCATATGCACATCAAGAATCTGAATGCTCACTCAGCTGGTAAAACCAAGGTGGTAATGCTAATGGCACGTCAGTCTAGTTCAAAATATTTTTTAGTATTCTTAACCACATTCCAGACACATTAAGGATCAAATAAGATGCTAGCAAAAAAGACAGCAAAGGAACACACTCAGCCCTGGGGCACCTTTGCCCCCAGGACAGCACTCAAGCAAGACCGCAGAAGCATCTAGACTGGGCTCTGCCGCTGACCAGCTGCAACTCCTCTGAGCAGCAGACTCCTCAGTTGTGAAGCTAGAGGGTTAACTCGATGTTCTCTTAAGGCTACCTTTTTGCTTTAAAATTACACATGGTGAAGAAACTACTCACGAAGATGAAGGAGATAAAATTTATTGGGGTGCCTGCCCATTATTAGGCTGTATAATTAAAAGATTTGTTTTGTCTCTCACATTCTAATAATGGATTTTTCCTAGGGAGAACAGAAAAGTTACTTTTCAGAAAACATTTTAATTTCCAAAGTTAACCATAATTAAATTTATGAAACCCAAAATGTGAAATTGTTTTTGTTTTCATATTAAGGAAATTTCGTCTTGTGATCCTAAGCTTTCAGTGGAAGGAACAGATTGCCTCTCTCAATAAGATGGCTGGTGGATGGATATACATGCTCTAGCAAACAGCTTATTAGGAAGGAGTACTTAAATATTACAAAATACACAAAAGTATCATACTCTTATGCCCAAAGCATAGTGTAGTATGTTCAGTTATTAAGTGTCATGAAAATTATATGAAGGTCTCACTAAAGTTCAAAGTTTCAGTCAAAGGTAAGCAGTTTGACAGAAATATTGGTCATTTACTTACAAAATCTAGAGAATCCCCATTTATTAGTGCTTACTGAGTATCAGCACTCTTCGGTTCTTTGGTATAATCTCATTTAATCATCTCAACAGTCATCTTAACCACATTAAGAGGTAGCTATCGTTATTCTCATTTTACAAATCAAGACACTGAAGTGGAGAGAAATTAAAACACCTTCCCAAAGCAGAACAGCAAGTCATGGAGCCAAGATTCCAACACAGCACTTAGAATTCAAATCCAATGATCCTTCCCCTACATTTAGACAATCTGGGTTAGCTTATACTAATAAAAATATGCCACATGGCTCAACTATTTAAGTTACTGATATACAAGATGATTCTCACACTGACATTCGCTCCATAATATGACCTCCCTATCTGTGCTAGTGCCACTCCTTGACAAGAGAAAATGAACCATAATTTTTCTCAGACACATAACTGAATACCTTATAAACTTCCATACCAACAAATCCATGATGTCTTTATTTTACAGATGTAAAAAAACAGAGGATCACAATAGGAGGATAATCTCTGGTGGTTTAGAGGCTAGGAGAAAAAAACAACAAAAAACTAGGAGGCTAAGTAACCAACCTAAGAAGACCACACCCTGTGAGTAGTGGAACCGAGGTCTAACGTAGACTATGAGGCTCCAAGCCCGAGCCTGGGACCTGATGCTTAGGGTGCTTCTTTTTCCCCAACAAAAGGAGCATGGTTTTACTGGATTCTGTAGGAAGAACACCTATCAAAACTCTAAAGAATGACAGTTCAGTCAATGAAAACGAAGTTAAAAATACAGCATTCGTTTCCAAAGCATTTGCCAGATAGATCAGACAGAATTCAAAGGTTAGAGCAATGACAGACTGTGCTACAACCTCAAGAAATGTTTCTCTCTCTCTCCCCCTCCACCACACACAGAGTGGCATGAGGAGGGGATGAGTGAGTGCGTGAGTGAGAGAGAGGGAGGGGAGGGGGGAGGGAGAGGGAGGGGAGGGGGGGGAGAGGGAGAGGGGAGGGGGGGGAGGGGGGGAGGGAGAGGAGTGAAGGATGCTTCCAAGTGTGAGCAATTTCACTTCCGAGATCAAGAATGGGTGGAAAACATTTAAAGAACAGTAATGGAGTAATTCAAATTATGCTTCTCTGCAATTAGCAGGCTTAGTTTATAAACATATTCACCTGAAAGGTTTATGACCAAAGATTAATGTAAGCATTAATTTTTTTTTTTTTTTGAGATGGAGTCTCATTCTGTCTCCAGCCTGGAGTGCAGTGGCGCAATCCCAGCTCACTGGCTCACTGCAACCTCCGTCTCTCTGGTTCAAGCGATTCTCCTACCTCAGCCTCCTGAGGAGCTGGGACTACAGCTGCATGCCACCAGGCCCAGCTAATTTTTGTATTTTTAGTAGAGATGGGGTTTCACCATGTTGGCCAGGATGGTCTTGATCTCTTGACCTCGTGATCCGCCTGCCTCGGCCTCCCAAAGTGCTGGGATTACAGGCATGAGCCACCACGCCAAGCCATATTACATTTTTAAAAATTCTATATACATAACATTTTTTGAAATATCCCTACTACATAAAATTATGCCCACCTACATAGTCATGCTAGTGATACACATATGAGCAAAGAAATCTTTTTCTTATTAAATTCTGTTAAATTTCAAATAACCATTATCCTCAATTCCAATGGACACTGAAATAACAGTTAAACTTCTACCCTCAATCCTCTTTTGTTTAGTTAATACTCTACACTACAGTTGTTATTATGTGGTTAATCTATTTCTAAAGTGAAAAATGCCTGTGAAATTCAAATGGTATCTCCTAATTTATCCATTTGATAACCTGATTTTCAGTCACACGATGATCACATTCTCCCTCTTTCCTTTCCCACTCTTCCCTTCACCTGTGTCTTTAAAAAAAAATTACCATGAAATTCACTATGGATGAATGTGAAACCCTATGGCAGGATTTCAACATCTCATCACTTTTTTTTTTTGTAATGATGAAACTGAGATAAGGAGGGACTTAGGAACAGAACAAATGGGACATGCAAAGTCTTCTATGTTCCAAAGCTGTTCTTTCATTTCATGCTAAATCTGCTACTAACAGAGCCAGTCACTATTGAACTGTAAGTCAAATATTCAAGGTTAGCTACTGAATAATCAAGGATTATTTCAGATAATCATACTCTCTAGAAACTTTGCAATTCACTTGTTTAAAAGGCTTTTATTAAACACCTGTTCTAGCAACAACAGAAATTTCTTTCATAATACATGGCCACATATCTAGAATAGTTTGCAATGTAGATGAAATAACCCAATAACAGCAACCACAAATGCAGCTACCAATTTATCAGTTACTACATACCAGCAACTGAACTAGGTACGTTACAGTACGTTACCTGCATACTCCATACTCACAGCAACCCCATTTTCTCCCTGTTTTACAGATATGTAAACTGAGGTTAAGAGTTTAAATAATTTGCCTACTATCACAAACCCTAGGATGACCCACGTCAAATATTTTCAAACTCTTTTGTCTCAGGACTCCTTTATAACTCAAAATTATTGAAGACCCCAAAAAGCTATGCTTTATACGGGTTCTATCTCTTGGTATTTATCAAATTGGAAATTAAAACTGAGAAATTTTAATGATATTTCTTTATTCATTTTAAAATAACAAAAGTTCATTTATGTTATAATAAAACCTATTTCTACAAAAATAACTTTCTCAAAACAAAAACTGATGAGATGATGCTGTTTTACATTTTTGAAAATCTAATGTCTGGCTTAAGAGAAAACAACTAGGTTCCCCTATCTGCTTCAGCATTCGATCTGTTTCAATATGTTGCTTTGACTGAAATACAAGAATATGAAGAAAATCACAAAGTCAAAGAATACACTTCACTACCCAGCCTGGTTAGACTGCTAGGACCTGGTAAGATTCTGGTAGAAGGTGACTAGAAACACATTATTTTTGAGCAAAATGAATTTTTAAAATCCTCAACCAAAACAAATATAACAGGAAAAATTATTACAACTAAATATAATGTGCTTGTTCCTCAAATTGTTTAGGTTAAAAAAGAATACTTGTGCCTTGCCCTGAGTAAGGGGCCCAAAGGCTTGCTGCCCTAGAGTGGGTTCAGGGTACTTTCCCAACTTGGTCTTCCTCCACTGTTCCCTGCAATGCATGCAACCATCATCCTATTGCACAAACCAGAATGCAGAACCCAACGCATCTCTAAACCACGTCCTGTCAATGCCACCACCTAAATCTCTCTCAAACACATCACTTCTCTTCACTTCCACCATCTTCCACCTAGACCACAACTCCTCCCCACATATCCAGTCTCAGTCATTCTGATCCACTCTCTGGAGGAGCCTGCCAGCTCTGTCTGTCTACCCCATTTTCTCTCTCTCTCTCTCCCTCCCTCCCTCTCTCTCTCTCTCCCTTCACCCTTACCCCTTGCTTAAACCCCTTCAATGGCTTCTCACTGCTCTAGGTAAAAATACCAAAATTATTAATATAGCCTACACAGCCATGTTTAATCTGCTCCTGCCTACCTCTCAGGGCTCACCCTCATCACCAACACACACCTGTGCACGCTCTCTCATTCCAGCCAGACTGGCTTTCCTGCAGTTCCTGGATGGCAACAACACATAGGCCTTCCTTCTACTCAAAACATCCCCTACCACCACTATACACCCAACCACCCTTCAGGTCTCAGCTCAATCACAGTGTCTTCAGCAAAATCTTCCTGGAGCCCCAGTCGGGATCACGTTCTCTCTGTTTTAGGCAATCAAGGAACGTACCTGACACTCATCGGGGTGGCTTGATCTGGGTTGTGAATGCCCATCTCTCCCATTAGACTGTAAAGAATGCAAGAGCAGTGACAGCATCTGCTTTGTTCCACATTTTAACTCAATGCCTGCTATGCAGTAAATACATAATGAATATCCATTAAATGAATGAAAGGACAGCATAAATCTGACAATGTACATACATATGTATAGGAAAGAATGAGTCTATCAAGACAGTCGGTCCAATTTCCTTTCCTTCATAATAGCTGGTATTTAACAGAAGGAAGGGGAGGAGTTGGATGTCCTGACTAAGTGGCACCCACCAAGAGCCACCGCCAGGCCCAGGTGGGGCTGGATCCAGAACAGAACTTGAGGGGCTAGGATCCTCTCACCTGCTGGCAACTGTCAGCACTTGTTTTGCTGCTCTTTCCTGCAGGGAAGGTTTAACTTCACTCTGCTTTACCAAGAACTCTGATAGGCTCCCACTGACATTGTACTTTATGTTTTGGAAAATCTCTGAAGCTGGTTTCAACTTCCTTGTGACCTACGTTACTTATTTACATATATGACCCTGTGGGTCATAGCAAATTTTCCTTCTATATATGTAACATATATGTATGTGTGTATCTTAATAAATATTATCACATTGAAATACACACATATTCATTCATATTTATGGAGCACTTAGGTGTCACATGCATTCTTTCAGTTAATTCTTACCACAAGGCTTCGACGAAACAGAGGGTTAGAGGGGATGTGTAACTTAAGTGCCCAAGGTCACAGGCCGGTAGGTGGCACAGCCACCACTCAACCTGGCTGCATATTAGACTCACCTAGGAAGTTCTAAAAAAACCATGACATCTGGGTGCTTTCACAGGAGTGGGATGGACTCAGGCAGGGCAGACTGTAAAGCTACTCAGGGGATGGATTCCATGGGTGCTATGCCCAGCCAGGTGGCATTATGTCTAACACCTGCCCAGTTCTTCACTCCAACATTCCCCTGCCTCAATCCATCCAGCTACCAACAATGCTCAACTGACAAAACTCACTCTGTCCAAGCACCCCGGAGGAAGCTGGTGCTGCAGCTGACACGGTAGATTTTTCAAAGATCATTAATAAATTTGTGACAGGGTCTGTGGCATGTAATTACTACTTTAAAGCCCCCAAATATTAAAAGGATTTCAGTTTTCCTCTGTATAAGACACAAATATACTTTTAAAAAGTGTACTCACGTGTCTTAGAAATTGTTTCTGGTACTGTGGTTCCAACCCTGTGGGCCAAGACAGGGAGCCCAGAGGCACAAAGACTTTTTCTCATTATAATTCAATCTAGTAACAATGAATGAACCACAAGGCCTATTGTGATATGCAGGCTGTGGAAATTTCACTCCTTCCTCAAAACAAAACCAAGAGGTCCTTTCTGTCAGTGTTTGCCTATGCAGATTTGCTAATTCAGAATACTGCACCAGTGGGGAGGGGTTTCTGAAAGACTTCTGGCCTCAAGTTAATGTTTTATGTTTTGGACAAAGGGTCTCAGGAATATAGATATTGGCTTTAAAGTCATCACTGGTTCAGCATCAGAGAATTTCCAAATAACTGACAATTTAATGTACCACACTGTCAACGCAATTTTAATAACATTCTAAAAACATAGTACACACAATCCCGCCTTCCTAAACACAGCATTTTAAGCAGTATTTTGCTTCTTCTTGATGGCCACCCAAAGTCACTGTCCTAAACCCCAGGGACTGTATTGATGCAATGCAGTGGCTGCTGCCTGCAGTGAACTATGTGCATCAACACTAAACAGAGTTTGAACTGTGGTGTTTTCTGGGGTCTCAGCTTATGTTTCTGTAGTTTTTCTGTCTCCTTCTTCACTATTAGGCCTTCTTAATAACCTGCTGACAGCTGAAAAACTGGACAAC
Source organism: Hylobates moloch (assembly GCF_009828535.3). Taxonomy (NCBI): domain Eukaryota; kingdom Metazoa; phylum Chordata; class Mammalia; order Primates; family Hylobatidae; genus Hylobates; species Hylobates moloch. The sequence goes on from NW_026652278.1 coordinate 90,254,750, forward strand.
ACAGCATGTTTGCAGAGAAGGTTTGAGAGCAAAGACCCAAATGCTAGTGTGTGTGTGTGTGTGTGTGTGTGTGTGTGTGTGTGCGCGCGCGCGCGCGCGCACTGGACCAGTGACGGGAGAAGAGGAGCCGGGGTTTAATTTGGACAGGGGCCCAGAGGGCAGAAGACTGAGTGCGCTCCTTGGTGCTGCTGGCTATGGTCAGGATTCAGTCTCCCCCAGGGTGAGAAGGAAGCTGCAGTCCTCTCCTGAAGCCTCTCAGCAGCATAAAGATGGAGAAACTGCCCTCCTAGAAGAGAACTGGGGTCAGAGTTGGTCACTAAGGGCACTGGATGAGTCACTGACAAGGGTAGGTTTTTGTTGTTTAGTTTGTAGTTTTTCCGATTGCAAAAGCAATACATCTAACTAAACATTTATACCATACACAGATGTAAAAGTTAGAAAGTAGAAAGTCCTCCACAGCAAGCTTACATTCCCTCCACACGGTACACTTGTGCTCCCAACTATTAGAACACATTTTTCCAGATCAAATCATTCATTTCTCCTTTGGAGTTCCCACACTACATATGCTATAAACAAACATTGGTTCATTCTTACCATACTGTTCTTTGTTATATATTTTTGGATATCTTTCCATATTCATACTTACAAAATTCATTTTAAGCCACATATAACATCCCACTCTATGAATGTACCATAACTCAACTAATCTTCTATTACGGAGTTATAATAAACAATGCTATGATGAATCCCTACCTTTGCAAACATGTATGAGTATTCCTGGGATAAATTCTGTCAAGTGGAAATTCCTAGGTCACAGCGCATGAATAAATTTAAACAGCTGCCTTCCAATCAGGAAGTATCAGTTTATGAGACCTAATTTTTTAATCTAATACAATACCAATGCAATAATCTTCAGGCCTATCCAAGGCTCCTGATCAAAACAGGAGAAAACAACAAAGAGTAAGTCAAATGAACTCTTATCACAAAGTGCTGTAGGAAATGGGAACTGCAAGCCTGAAACCAGTCTTGTTTGGAGGGCGGCGGCTCCAACATCGGCCTGGCAGTTTCTGAGGCAGAGGAACAGTGTGTGTCTCCCGTGCATGCAGGAGGTATGACTGTACATGCACACAGCGCAAGTGCAATCTTCATGGCCACTCCTGGGAACACAGCACACAGCAGCAGGACCTCTTTGGAAACAGCCATTGTACTGGGGTGGGAGCAGGTTCTCCAAGGCAGAAATCATGGTTCTGTTTTTATTTTTAAAACCAGTGCCACCCCTTACATCTTCACTTAGACTCCCCAACCTGGTGTGGCTGGAGGACAGTGTGGATTAGGCATTTCCCTAACACAAACAGGTTCTTGGCAACAGCTTGAGGGACTTCCTAAAGAACATACTGTACACAAGTTTTAAAGCATCGATTTTGTATCTTTATGCGCCTGGCCAGGCACACTTGGGAACACGCCTTGGTTCTCAGCTAGACTTAGGGGTTGCAAGACTAAGCTCTTATCAGGCTACGTGAGAGCTGGGAGACCCTGGCAAGCACTTAATAGTATCAGACACGCCTCCCTGTGTTGATTCTGTGAGCATCAAATGAGATGAGTGAGAAAATACTCTGTAAGCCCCAAGGCACTGCAGAAATGCCAGGGGGTGTTTACCATAATTATTAGAAAATAACGGCTGGGCACGGTGGCTCACGCCTGTAATCCCAGCACTTTGGGAGGCCGAGGTGGGCAGATCACCTGAGGTCGGGAGTTCAAGACCAGCCTGACCAACATGGAGAAACCCCGTCTCTACTAAAAATATAAACTTAGCCAGGTATGGTGGCACATGCCTGTAATCCCAGCTACTTGGGAGGCTGAGGCAGAAGAATCGCTTGAAACCTGGAGGCGGAGGTTGCGGTGAGCCGAGATCATGCCATTGCACTCCAGCCTGGACAACAAGAGTGAAACTCCATCTCAAAAAAAAAAGAAAAGAAAAGAAAAGAAAAAAACATTTGAGAACTTATGCTAGGCTCGGTGCTGTCTGAATGCTCTAAGGTATACTGACTCATTCAATCCTCACAACTACTCTGCAGGACCTATGATTACTAACTTCTCCCTCTTGACAGATGAGAAATGAGGCTCCAAGAGTCCACACAACTTAGTCAAGTCCCCAGAGTCCCAGGCAGTGTGGCCACAGAGCCAGGCTCTCACCCTCTCTCTGTTCTGTCACCTTGTTACTGGTATGCGAATTACCTCCCCCAACCCCAGCCTCAGTTTCCTCATTTCCATGTTGAGGTGATCGTCTCAGATATCATCTGAAAAACTCTTCTCTAACCCCTATCTTCTTATAATTTCTATTAAGTGAAGAGTAAGTGACCTTCGGATAATTGTAAGCTTACAGGAGTTCAGAATAAGCAAATTTGAGGATTTTCAAAGGATTATGTTTACAAAAAGAGTTCTGCTATTTTTAATCACTTGCCTAATCTGGTCATGGCCAGCACCCAGGACTGAGGCAGGTCAAAGTTCTTCTTGGACAAAAGGTTTCTCTGCATGGCTCTCTGAAGGATTCAGTTATTGAAACCAAACTGAGACATCCACCATCATTCAACAAACCCAGGAGGAAAAATCCCTTAATAAAATGTACAGTGTACCAAAATAACCTGCTGCTTATAACAAACACCCTCAATGCACGTCTCCCCACTCCACCAAAAAAAAAAAAAAAAAAAAAAGCCTCTTTCAGCAGAATTTTTTTTTTGAGTCAGGGTCTCCCTCTGTCACTCAGGCTGGAGTGCATTGGTATAATCACGGTTCACTGTAGCCTCAACCTCCCTGGGCTCAGATAATCCTCGGACCTCAGCCTCTCAAGTAGCTGAGAATACAGGTACGCATCACCATGCCCGGCTGATTTTTGCATGTTTTGTAGAGACGGGGTTTTGCCACATTGCCTAGCCTGGTCTCGAACACCTAGGCTCAAGCAATCCAACTGCCTTGGCATCCTGAAGTGTTGACATTACAGGTGTGAGCTACCACACGTGGCCAAAAATTTTTAAATAAATGTAAAAAGACTCTACAAAAAAAGTGGAAATGAATTAAAGGCAAACATCACACAGACTAACCACCACCAAAGGACAACCAGTCATTTTACTTTAGGAGACTGGGGAGGTGGAGAGTTCAGCATACAAAACACTCGAAATAGATTCACCAATCAAGTGATTTTTCAGTCCTATTAACCAAAGCAGTAACTGTGGTTGATTTAGTACCATCTAACAAAATGTAAAGTCAGTTACAAAGACTGCACTTAAATAAAAGCAAATACTACGTTATTGTGCTTTTAGAGAAAAATTTTATAAAGGCCTTTACTAGCTAGACAATTAAATGAGTCCATGTTTTTTAGCAATAAAACAAAAAAATCATGAAGGATAAACAGATATCTTAACACGTAACTAATGTTAAAAAGATTTCATTTAAATGGCACAATTCTCTCTATTCCTTTAACACTTAAATGACAAAAAAAAGCAAATATAAATAAATAAATCCCTAATGGAATGCTGATTAAGAGACCTCTCTTCTTGGCCTAATCAATTATAAGCCAGAATTAACTGACTAAATGTAAACATAAAACAACATATCTTGAAAGTTTATAACAGCTTTCAACTTTTTAAATTACAAGCACAATAACTGCCATTTTCTGATTGCCTTTATGTGTCAAGTACCTTGCTACTTACTCACATTTAATCTTCTCAAATACCCAGGAGTCAGCTCATACTATAAGACAGGGAAACGGAGGTCAGAGAGGTTACAGAGCTTAGACCAGGCCACACAATCAGTCATGCACTTCAGCCAGGACCTCGGATCTAATGCTAAGTCCAATGCTTTTTTCAAAACACAACTGCCTATATAGAATTGTAGCTGAATATCATATGAAAAAACTAACTCATCCCGGGATCAAGGAGGCCACATAGAAGATTCTAGACAGCAGAGGTGCCACAAGCCAGCAAAAATATAGAATAATGTTTTATTGACGACTATAGGTTTTAAATTTAAATTTTAAAAAAATTTTAAAAGAATAGAAAGGTGTAAAATTAGATGGAAAAATGAATCAAAAATATTTATAGAATACAAAATAAGTCAAAAAAAGTTTTAAAAAGAATATAGAATAGCATTTAAGAGTGCAGGCTCAGGAGCCAGGTTTTCTGAGTTCAACCCTGACTCCTCCACTTGGCACCCTGATGACTGTGGGGCAGTGACTTTCTCTGTGCCTCAGTTTCCCCTCTGCAAAACGGAGATGAGTATCCACCTAAGATTGTTATGGAGACTGAGTTAAAATTCACCCAATACTGAAAACCATATCTGGCCCATAGAAATTACTGTATGTATATTTACTGTCAAGAGAAACCTCTGAAGAGAAAGCAAAATGACTAGATTTGGATCTAACAGGCCTGGATATAAGAGCAAGGGCAGAAAACAGGAAAGTAAGCAAAAACAAGCAGGATGAGCTGTAGGGATGGCATCCTGGAGAAAAACAAGTGACTCAGCTCAAGAAAATGGGAGTCCATCACAGACTTCAGTCAGCAGGGCCAGCTAGAAGAGCACCAGGCAATGTAGACAAAAGCCAGAGGGGCACCAAACTGTGTCCCTGACAAAAGCCACCCGATGCTTCTAAATACCAAATGAAGGCAAAATAAAATTACTTGGTCTTAAATTGGAGGTGAGAAAATGAAGGCAGATCAGCAAGCTCTGTGTTCTCTGGGTCAGGGGTTCTAGAATAACACAGAAACAAAGCACCTGCCCAGGACTGGAAGGCACTGGTCCAGTGAACCTGCGTCAAGCTGACCATCAGGAGACTGGAGATAGGATCCACATAGAGAGAGAGTGGTGCCAAGCACCCATGATAAACCGTGCCTCTGAACTTCCTGCAGCACAGAGACAGGAGCTCGTGGGGAAGAGAAGGCAACAAAAGGGCCCTAAAACCACGAACGAATTTAACAAAGAAATTCCCTCTCCTTTTACACTTGGCCTAGAAAGGTGATCCAGGAACAACACCTGAGTGGGCTTCTCCAGAAGCGGCCTGTCCAACCCGTGTGGCTGTCCTCAGCCAGGTCCTTTGAACCTCATCCTACACCCAAAATCCTGCCCCAAAGCAGAGCCAGCACTGGCATAGGGGCACACAGCCTGACTTCAAACAGGCCTATCCACTCAGTTGGCTGTGTGACTAACAAATAAATGTTAAGTACGCAAATTTACACTTGGCCATGACTTGCTCAAAATTGGCTTAAAATGCTGTAGGGTATGATTCTGAATCAGTAAACAACAATACATTTTTCACTTCAGTCAGCCAAACACAGTGTTCAAATAAGATTTTGAAATTAGAATTCAGACTCATTGCCATCTAGGCTGTGAATTAACAGTTAAAAATTAGTCTCCGTTCACATTCAGCTTAGGTTTGATGAGCAAAACTGCCAAAAGCAAGCATCTGTTTTTGCAGTTTGAAAACATATTTACTTTAAAAAAGTTTACTTCATATTCAGTCCCTACTTTTTAGGTGAGAGTCTGATTTTGTTTTCCAGTGAGATTCTGGAGTGAGACTGCGACTTCCTCGTAAATTGGTCATTGGGAACTGGGTAAGGTGATCCTAGATCCTACACTGCACTCTCCAGAATCCCCATCAGGTGCTGAGTTGCACGACAAACATGTTCATCTCAAACTGAAGATATGCAGAAAGAGTAGTTGCAAAGTCACTGAAAAGCTACCTGTGCCAAGCCAGAGACCCCAAAATATCAGGCAGCTTCACATTTTCATGAGAAACAAGAAGGCACGATTGAGAGAGACCCAGGAAAACCCAGGTGGGCCTGGTTTCTAGGGCTCGCTACTTTTAGGGCCACTGGGGTCGGATCCCACTCCACCTCCACTGCTCACCAAGCAAACAACATCAACTTTACCAAACATTACTCTTGCTACAGAGCAAGACATGATTCATTCAGCATCACTATATCCTCCTACATACAAAGGATGCACCATGATGTAGATTTCTTTAGGAAATTAGCAGCTTAATAATGAAAACTTCTTGAACTTACATACATGATGATTCTTCCACTATTTTATCTGTAAAAGATAGTCACAGGAAAAATCAGGCAAGCACAGACATAGGACCTAAATTAAGAACAATAGAAAATTAAGAACAGGAGTCAGCAATACTTTTCATGTAGAGGAAAAACTAGATAAGAAAGAAACCATCTGCAGGACCAAAGGCACCATTTATTTTGAACTGTACTAAAAAAAAAAAAATTACAGCCATATCTATTTCTACTTTTAATTATAAAGTTTGCCTAGAAATTAGTAATCTGTCAACCTATTTCCTAATTTCAGCAGTCACAATGCGTATGAATGACCTAAAAGTATCAAAATCTAAAGTATTATATATACACACACACATACACACACACATATATTTACGTAAATGTATATAAAGAGAGACATGAGATAAAGCAGTTAAAATCAATCTGTAGGACTAATTGAGTTGTATATCAAATGAGTTGATATGCAACTAAAATGAGCTGTATATCTAATGGGGTTTAGTTTTGAATTATCTCCAAATTATCCAATAACTTCCTCAAACCTATAACTTATCACCTTAAAAATCCTCCAAATTGCTTAAAAAAAAAAGGGACAGTCTAATGCAACCCAGTCCTTCCCTCATGGTCCATGGCCACCACCCTAGCACATACCCCGTGTCATACCTGATTACTTTTTCTCCCGTCAGCCTTCCTGCCACCTTTCTCTTTCTACCTCGGATCCAACCTGTGCCATTCTGCCAGGGTTACAATACCTCTAAAACACTTCCTTCATACCATTTCTTTGCTTAAAATTTTTAATGCTCAAAGGATAAGTCCAAATTCCTTCACATCATACCACATTAGAGATGCTTCACAATAAACTTCAACCTACTTTTTAATTAACTGTTCTTCAAGAATTCCCAAATAATAGTAATACAATTGAGCACTCACAGAATGTCAAAATAGTATCCTAACTACTTCACATGCATTAATTCATAAGGACAATAGGACATAAATACTATTACATCCCACCCGGGTGCGGTGGCTCACGCCTGTAATCCCAGCACTTTGGGAGGCAGGTTGATCACGAGGTCAGGAGTTCGAGACCAGCCTGGCAAACATGGTGAAACCCCATCTCTACTAAAAATACAAAAATTAGCTGGGTGTGGTGGTGCGTGCCTATAATCCCAGCTACTCAGGAGGCTGAGGCACAAGAATTGCTTGAATCCAGGAGGCGGAGGTTGCAGTGAACAGAGATAGTGCCACTGCACTCCGGCCTGGTGACAGAGAGATCAAAAAAAAAAAAAAAGTACTATTATATCCCCATTCTACAGATGAAGAAACTGAGCACAGCAGAGTAAAAGAAACCGCCTACATCACATCTCACATGAGCAAGCAACAGGGCCAGGGTTCACACCAGGCATTCTGACTCCAGAGCCTCACTGGGAATTGCTAGGCTGTGTTTGTTCTACCTCCACTGTCCCCACATATGCCCCCCACACTTGAGCACCCTCTACTCTGAGCAACGGAGGCATATTCTCAGTTACCGCTTACCCCATTTGTTATCATTGTTACGGGGCACCACGACCACACCACCCGAATGCACAGGAGAGGGCCTGCGGACAAGAGGACATATTTAATTCTGTATTCCGTAGGACATGGCTCCCACTGCTTCATAGATGAAAACTGATTGCCTAATTTCTCCGTAGGCTCAAGCAAGGGCATGTTTTTTTCTATCTTGTTCTCTCCATCTTCCCTCCTGGTAGACGAGAGCTTTGCAGCACAGGTTTCCTTGAGAAAGTGCAGTGATCAAGCTGGGGGTGGGGGTTTCTCAGCCTTTTCATTTCTCCACCCCTACCTACAGGCAGACACAGCTACATATTTGGTGTAGAAGAAGCTCACTAAATGCTCCATCCAGGTCACTGAAGAAAGTTTCCTACTTCCCTGCTCCCTGCTGTTGATATTCACAAGCCCTGATATAAAAGAGAGCATATAGGCAGTTCTGTTACATAAACTCTCAGCCCTTCACTAAAATCGAAGCTAAATGATTCAGTTTCTACTTTGCAGCATAAACCCCATTTTATACTCAATAGTCTTAGCCTCAAGCTTTACTGATGATTTTTCCTAAAGGAGACATATTCCAAAAGGCCTGGGCTTAGAGCTTTTTTAGACTTACTGGAAATGGTACCAGCTGAATGTCACACAGCATCTTGCTGAAGGCTTTTGGAAACAGCTGATGAAAAAAAGAGAACAGATTGCTAGAGAGGTGAACTATTCCTGGTAGCTTCCTCTTCACTCTCCCAATTCTGTCAACCCAGAGACAGGATTAGAGACCCCTAAAAATGTAATTTAATCTCTTACAATTCTCTGGAGCATAGAAGATTTGGTTCTGATAGATGGCTTGTTCATTATTATTAGAAGTTGCAAGTTAAAAGAAATTAATGCCATTAAAAGATGCAGGTCTGATTCCTTAAAACACCTAAAAGAAGCAACAAAAGGCAAACACCCTAGAATTAAAACTACACAACCAAAAGCTCTACAAATCATCTGGTGTCTATAAACACCTCTCAAGGAGTTTTGTTTTAACCTTCCCCTTTATTAAAACAAAGAAAAACATGCTCAAACATTTTAGCTAAAACTGACCATCATCAACTTCTCTTTCCCTCATAGATAAAACCATGACTGTAACAATCATTTCATATTTGTTACAGTCCTATTAGTGACCCCATTTTACAGATGGTGACATTAAGGCAGAAAAGTTAAATGATTTGCTCAAAGTCACATGGTAAGTGGTGGATCAAGAGCTCAGACTCAGATGCCAGAGCCCCTGCTCTGGGCCGCTCTGCTCCACAGCTAATGGGATCGGCTTGTCCTCTTACTCCCTGAAAGGCACTGTGGAATGAGAACACCTCTTTGCAATCCACAAATATGACTGATTCTAAATACCTCCTCGACAGAAAAGCTGTCCTGAGAGGTCAAAGCAAAGACTGGCATTCCACGTGCTTCCCAGCATTTCCTGGTCATCTTTGCAATCAGCCAGGGCCACAATGAAGCAGAAGTGATGTGTTTCACTTCCACAGTAAGGCAGTAAGTATGCCTCTCCGGACTCTGTTACTGCTGAAGAAGGTGGCCACAGGATGGAGGAAGGTTAATCTGCATGGTTTTGTTTAAGCAAGAAATACACTTTCACCGTTTGATGGGTTATGAAGGCTAGTATTAATGACCCTAGACTTCAGTTTCTTTCCTGCTATACTCAGGCTGGGCTTTCTCTTCCCTGGTTTCCTCTAGTCTAGAGTGTAGTCCCGCTGCCACCTGTCTGAAGAGTTGATTTTGCTCCCAACAGTCACAGCTGGAGTGATCTCCAGGGCAACAGAGCCACGAAAGCAGGTGGTCCGCGGCCCTCCTTCCAACTGGGCCCCATTCCAACTGTCTGTTAAAGGTTGCTCATGTTCAGAACCGGACAGTAACAACCAAATAAATCATGCCACATCGTTTCATATAATAAAAAAGCCCAGAAGGCAACAGGGAATCTTTTGTTCTATGGTATCTTCACCACCATTTGCTCAATTAAGTCCAATTTTGAAATTTAAGAGATAACTAGGTAAGTATATGTCATAGTGCTTCCCCAAACTCATGACTTATTTTATGCCCCTTTCCAAAATTAGATTCTAATTTCTCCCCAATCAAAAGGATTCCCCATTTTATTTTATTATTTTTAGAAGATGGTGTCCCACTATGTTGCCCAGGCTGGTCTCAAACTCCTAGGCGCAAAGAATCCTCCCGTTTCAACCTCCCAAAGTGCTGAGATTACAGGCGTGAGCCACCATTAATGGCCTTCCACTTTAAATAAAGAGTGCTGCATACCTGGCTAAACAGCACCATCTGCAGAAATCCACTAATGTCAGCATCATCAAAGTAAACAGTAGGTAGGCAAGGAGAGAAGTAGCACCCTACAAGGCCACACACACACACACACACACACACAGGTACCCCAAGTTTCCAGATCAGGTAACATGGCACTGAACAGCACCCCACGGGTACCAGTGTCATAACCTGCCAAAAATGCCAGTTTTCTTCTTTGATCTTCTTTGAACATCAGCTGCCAAAAACATTGTATAAAGCTGCTCTTTCAGGAAGGATAGGAAAAAAAGAGCAACTAATTTCTTCCTGACATCCAATATACCAATTCTAAATAAAGAGAAGATGCCTTTTAAAAAATCATTGGTTTTTATCTATAAAACTCTCTGTCTTGATCTGTGCAGTCAGAGCGGGCACTGCCACCTGCTTGGCCCAGAGGATGGCTGAGCCCACGTGTGAAAAGTACAGCAAGAGGGAGCTGGCCTACAGTGATCTGGAAGTAAGCAGCCCAATTCCTAGGTGGGGCCACACATTCCCAATCTCCCCCAAACTTCAGCCCGACCCAGGCTTCTCAGGATGCAACAGAAGCTGGGAAACACGTCAGCAGCTCTGAATTCTCGACTCACATCCTTTCTTGTCTCCTGCCAAGATCAGAGGAGACAGATGTGAGCAACAAACACGTTCCCAAGCAGCCTCCCCTGCAGCCTGAGGAAAGGAGCCCAAAACTAATCCTACCATTACCCAGGCTAAAAGCCTTTCTGCCCTCAGGACCCGGCTCCATCTCCTCTGAGAGTCCACAAAGCCCTTCTGCCTTCAGGAAAGGGTTTCCATCTTCTCAAGGCCCAAAAAGGCTTTCTGCCCTGAGGATTGGGCTCCAGCTCCCCTGAGGGCCAACAAAGCCCTTCTACCCTCAGGGCTAGGCTCCATCTATCCAAGGCCTACAAAGCCCACCTGCCCTCGGGACTAGGCTCTATCTCTTCTGAGAAACAACATAGCCCTCCTGCCCTCAGGACAGGGCTTCCATCTTCTCAAGGACCCAAAAGTCTTTCTGCCCTGAGGACCGGGCTCCATCTCCTCTGAGGACCAACAAAGCCCATCTGCCCTTAGGGCCAGGCTCCATCACCTCTGAGTGCACGGCCTGCCCCCATGCCACTCTCCCGGCTTTATTCACCCATCCTCAGGAAACTACTGATCTTCCCCTAAAACTACATCATGCTTTGCCAAGTTTCAGCATCTCTGCTCCTGCTGTTCCCTCCGCCTAGAATGATCCACTTCATCCTGGGTCCTCGTCTCTTCTTTATGGAACTAAGTCTTTGCATCCTTCAGAGCAGGGTCACTCTCAAAGCACGGCTTGACAAGGCTTCAGCTCGATTGCTCAAGCTACTCCAAATACACTGCATTTGTGATGTACCCCGCTTCCAACCAGACTGTTACCCTAACCCCCTTTTATGTGTGAAAATTCTGGAGCTACCACCTCAAAGACCAGTTCACATTTCACCTTCAATGTGAAAATCTCATCTGATAGTGAAGTCAATCACTCCCTTCCACCATGGCCCCCAACTTGCTGAAGTCATGCTGCAAAAGTCTCACGATTACAAGATGTATCATGGAGTCCTACTCTGTGGCAGGCAGGTCTAAGGTTCTTGCCCACCCAATGATTCCCGCCTCCTGGTATTCATGCTCTTATGTAATCCCCTTTCCTAAGTGCGAGTGGGGCCTGTGACTCACTGATAAGCAACAGAGTAGGGCACAGGTGATGTCACCTCTGTGCTAAGGCAGCATGAGACAATGACTTCCCCCTTGCAAGCTGTCTCTCTCTGGCTGGCTTTGATGAAGTAATAACTCCCATGGTGGAAAAACCCACAGGACACGGAACGTGGGGCAGCCTCTAGCCAGCAGCCAGCAAGGAACTGTGGCCCTCAGTCTCGTAACTTGAAAGAAATGGAATCCTTCCAATACCCAGGTTCTGCAAGGTAACTTGGAAGGGGATCCTCCCCAGGCAAGTCTTCAGACGAGACCCTAGCTATGGCAGTACCTTGACTGCAGCCTCGTCACAGACTGGGAAGCACAGGACCCAGCCAAGTCATGCTCCGACTCATGCCCCACAGAAACTGTGATAGAATCAATGTGCGTTGTCTTAAGCTGCTGAGTTTCTGGTAATTTGTTACACAGCAAGGAAACTAACACAAGAAAAAATAGGCCTATATTTTAGCCTAGAAAACCTTGGGCTAAAAAAACAGATCTTTATTTGCAAATCCACATTCTGACAGCAGCTCAACTGCAGAGGGGAACCAGTGAAGTCCAGGTCAGCCTCAGTGGCTCTGCTTCTCCTTCCTTTGTGAAGTGGGGCAAAAGCGATGTGCCTGCTGCATATCAGAACTCCTCTCTCTCTCCCTCACTTCTCAGTCAAGTTCTGAAAGTCGAGCCTCCAAATCTCTACCGCATTTCCCACTTCAGTGCCACTGGAGCCTTTTTCTTCCTCAACTCCCGATATTCCCATAAGCCATGGTGCTGGGCCCTGAGCTTGCCTGCCCTGCAGTTAGTGACGGCCACTCTCTCCTGCTGAACGCTCTCCTCCACACACTACATCATCTTCCCTGGTTGCCCCTCGCTGTAAGAATATCCTCACTAAATCTTCAAAAATCTTCCTCCCCTGGCCATTCCTACACTGTGTGTCCCAGAGCTTCTGTCCCAGACACTTCCAAGTTTTACAGTCTCACTCTGCAATTTCACCCATTCTAATGATAAAGCTCAAATATACATTTTTAGGGCAGAATCACATATATCCAATGACTCACTGCATATCCTCACCTCAGTGTCTCACAGTCACCTCAAACTCTAAACACAACAACAAAATACATCATCTTCCTTTTCACTATTTTTGCTCTCTCTCTACTGTATTCCTAGCAGTGGTGATTTCAGTCACCAATATCCACTGACCCACCACCCAATTCACCCCATATTCCTTCCCCTTTAAACTCCCCATATCCAACCACCCCCACCCCTAAATATGTCTGGAATGTGTCCGACCTTTTCCTACCTTCCTTCAGACCTTCACCACTTCCCTCTGCAACTCATCTCCCCGATTCTAGTCTTGGCTTCTTCTAATCTAGCTCCCAAGGGTCCCATGAAAATGGCATTAAAATTACCTCTTGGTGTCTTCCTTTTTTGGTTCCTTCCTTCTTATCCCTCCAACACAATACCAAAAGACTAAACCCACCATTCATTCACCAGGCACTGTTCTGGACACTGGAGATACAACAGCAAGCAAAACATGGCCCCCAGGAAGCAGCCCACTGTTTCCAGACTCCAGCTGCAATTATGCCATCCCCGACCCAAAGTGTGATCCACATCCTCTTGCCCACCGCACAAATTATTATTATTTTTTTTTTTTTTTGAGACAGAGTCTCGCTCTGTTGCCCAGGCTGGAGTGCAGTGGTGTGATCTCGGCTCACTGCAACCTCCGCCTCCTGGGTTCAAGCAATTCTCCTGCCTCAGCCTCCCAAGTAGCTGGGACCACAGGCACACACTGCCACACCCAATTTTTTTTTTTTTTTTTTTTTTGTATTTTAGTAGAGACAGGGTTTCACCGTGTTGCCTAGGCTGGTCGCGAACTTCTGAGTTCAGGCAATCTACCCGCCTCTGCCTCCCAAAGGGCTGGGATGACAGGCATGAGCCACAGCACCCAGCCACAAATTCTTCATTAAATCCTCAACACCTAGGCTGGATGTCCCCCCTCGTCTGAGAACACTGACCTCATACTTCCCTGCCGCCAGCCCTTCCCACCCTCTTCTCTGCAGCCTCTGTACTTGGGAATGCTGTGATTCTTCTATCTGTCAAGTTGTATAGCAATGTATTTGATTATATCTCCCTCTGTCCTTCTATACTGAGTCCCTCCAGGGTTTCTATTGATCTCTGAATCCTCCATGCCTTAGCATAATACCTAATTTTTTGTAGGCAATCAATAAATGTTAAAGTAACTGAATCTCCATCTGCTGTAGATTGGATTACTGTTTCCAACTGCCCACTCCCTCCCTGTAACGAGGTTACAACTTCCCCCTCTGCCCCCTAGTCACAGGCTGTGCCCTTGCATTAAGTGGGAGGTCACTTCTCCACCTCCCTGACCTTGGCACCCTCAGCCAATTAGATGGAGGCAAACATGGCATCTTCCCCACCTTGCACTCCAGCCCTTTCCCATGAGAACAGCGTGTCTCAGACCCAGACAGGAGCTGCTCCTTTGGTCTGAGTCCTGAAGGAAGACACCTGGAACCAAGCACAGCCCTGCAGAGCCACAGTTCACCTGCAACCTTCCCGTGACATGAGCAAGAAATTAAGGCTTGTTAGGAAAAGCCAGTGAGACAGTGGTGTTGTTATCACAGCAAATCCATTCCAGATTTAAACACCTTGGTCTCTTTCCTCAAGATGCTTTCAAATTTTGTCAAAATCTTCAAATGTAGTGCTAGAACTACACTAAATACAATAGATATGGCCTGGCCATGGAAGAAATCTCTTAGTAGAGCATAAAACTTGTGTTGGGTTTCTGCATTCTTTCCCAGGTAGGGGTGAGAAACAGGTTGTCAGATGGAAGAGATATAATCCACCTTAACCTTGTCTCAAACAATACTGAGGTCAACCCAAATTCCTAGGCCTTTATCCCAGAAGGTATTGTAGAGCCTCCTGTAACTAACTGCAGCCATTTTACATGTATCACTGCTAAATCTTTTTTTTTTTTTTTTTTTGACAGAGTCTTGCTCTGTCGCCCAGACTGGAGTGCAGTGGCTTGATTTTAGCTCACTGCAAACCTCCACCTCCTGCGTTCAAGCGATTCTCCTCCCTCAGGAGAATCCCCCGAAGTAGCCAGGATCACAGGCACGCGCCACTATGCCTGGCTAATTTTTATATTTTTAGTAGAGACGGGGTTTCACCATGTTGGCCAGGCTGGTCTCGAACTCCTGACCTCAGGTTATCCTCCTGCCTCGGCCTCCCAAAGTGCTGTGATTACATGCGTGAGCCACCGCACCCGGCCTATCACTGCTAAATCTAACATACCAAGATCACTTAAACCCTCAACCATTCAACATCAGGTCTAAGTCCCTGATGAAATTACTTAACAGATGAGGGTCAAGGCCAGAGTATTCTGACAAAATACTAAAGACAACTGTCCGAGTTAAAATAATGACAACAAAGTTGTACACTGTTTAATTAGTTAAAAGCCCTCACCCTCCACACACCACCATTAATATTCCCAACCAATTTCTCAATATTCTCCAAAAGTTACAAGTCTTCCCCAAATCCAACAGCACTAAGTATACTAGGAGTAGTTCTCTAGACCAGCGACATCAGCGTCACCTGGAACTCTAGAAATGCAAATTCCCACCCTACTCCAGACCTACTGTCTCAAAACCCAGCCCTCCAATGACACCGATGTAGATGTGGTTTGAGAAGCAGAGCTCTGGTGCACTTGCCTGTCCTTGGAACAACCCACTCAAAACTGAAGGTGGTATGCTTGCACTGATTTCTTCTTCTTGAACTTAGGCTTGCTTTTAGTTAGCTCTTCTTTGTTTTCCAAATGTCCAGAAACTATTTAATCAACCTTTCTATCACCTTCGCCTAGAAGCAAAGTTAAGCTCACCAATCCACAGTGCATAGAAACTCTTTCCTCCCTTTTTGGAAAATTAGGACCCTATTTGCCTTACTTTGTGACATTTTTTTCCCATTGTTAACAATTTCTTAAAATTTATCTGCAGTGTTTCCGTGATCACATGTGTTAGTTCTCTTAGCATCTGGCACATCATAATTCTTAAAAGAAAAAAATCTCTTAGAAATTTCTCTCCTTATCTGGGTTTCATGCCGGCATGCCAACAGAGCAGGTGCTGGGAAGAAAGTTGGAGAAAACCAAATTGTTCAGTTGATATCCTCTTCCACTTATTGATCATTTCTCTTTCTCGGTGCTGTTTGAAACGTAAAACTCTTTTTCCTCTTTTGTTTTGTCTTTAGCATTTGTGTAAGGCTCAGCTTATTCCAAGCTTTGACACTGTTCAAAGTCTGTGCTTACCATGTGCCTGTCTCTGGCTCCCTCCTCCTGGGTGACAGGACAAGGTTATATTTTTCCTTCCTTTGCTTTTTTGTACCATCTAAGTTGTATGGAACAATCACATGGCTGGTGCAGGGGCTCATGCTTATAATCCCAGCACTTGGGGAGGCTGAGGTGGGAGGATCACTGGAGCCCAGAAGTTCAAGATCAGCCTGAGCAACATACCAAGACCCTGTCTATACAAAAAATAAATTAGCCAGGCATGGTAACACATGTCTGTGGTCCCAGCTACTCAAGGTGGGAGGAATGCTTGAGCCTAGGAGTTCATGGCTGCAGTGAGCCGTGATCATGCTACTGCATTCCAGCCTGGGGAACAAAGCAAGACCCTGTCACAACAAAATACAACAAAACAATCACAGATTACTTTTTTCACATAGGGGCAGGAAATTTTTACATTTTTATTTATTTTTGTTTTAACGCAAGCTCTTTGGAGTGTTTCCTATACTGTCTCTCACACATGGGAATTATCTGTAAATCACAGTTTAAATTAAGGTTTTTTTTTTAATTTTAGAACTGCATTTTTCTTTTCCCTCTCTGTTCCTCAGCCTCTCATCACTATGCCCAGGCCTCCAGAGAGCAGGCCTCCAGTCTTTTTTCTGTTCGCAGCTGTTATTTCCCAGCTGCCTACAGTCACTTCACAATGACTCACACTTCTTGAAGTATTGGCCCTAACACAGATGCCCAGACAGCAGCTGCAGTGGCAGCACACCCTCACCACAGCCGGCACCCACACTGAACTTAGTGTGGGAGACTCTCCCAGGAACAGGATCTGAAAAAAGGCAGTGAAGGCTTTTAAGCTGTAACTGTTCTGACCTGGGCACACCCCAGCAAATTCACTGGCTCGCAACTTGATTCCAGTGGGATGACAGTTGTAGATGCGAGACCTGCCTGGCAAGGCAGCCGGCAAGGCAGCTGGCCACACTGTACCACAGCCCCCAGCTTGGATTAGGATCAGGAGCTTGACAACTCCTGGTTGCAATACACAATCTAACAGCCATTGGAGGAAAAAAAGGCCTCCTTAATGTACTTCATTTCTTTGCCCAGTAATAAGCTATTACATAGGGTAAATCTGATTTCTGCCTTCATCTCTGCACTGGGTCAAGGCAAAATAACTCTTTTTGCTTTTCTTCATAACTAGAATAAAAAAAAAAAACAAGAATTGAGCGGGTAATGGGAGGAAAGAACAAAGTAGAGGCATTTATGATGAAATAATACAGTTTGTCTACTTGAATCCATTTCTAGTGTAAACCTCTACTTACCCCCATCTTCAACATTCTCCAGTAAAGCTAGAAATTTTTTTGTTCTTTTTCTCTTCTGATAACTTTCCCTCGACCCATCATATTACTGTCAGGCCTCTGAGCCCAAGCTAAGCCATCATATTCCCAGTCACCTGCACATATACATCCAGATGGCCTGAAGCAACTGAAGATCCACAAAAGAAGTGAAAATAGCCTTAACTGATGATATTCTACCACTATGATTTGTTTCTGCCCTACCTTAACTGATCAATGTACTTTGTAATCTCCCCCACCCTTAAGAAGGTTCTTTATCATCTCCCCCACCCTTAAGAAGGTTCTTTGTAATTCTCCCCGCCCTTGAGAATGCACTTTGTGAGATGCACCCCCTGCCCCCAAAACATTGCTCTAAACTCCACCGCCTATCCCAAAACCTGTAAGAACTAATGATAATCCCACCACCCTTTGCTGACTCTCTTTTCTGACTCAGCCCGCCGGCACCCAGGTGAAATAAACAGCCTTGTTGCTCACACAAAGCCTGTTTGGTGGTCTCTTCACACGCACATGTGAGACATTTGGTACCGAAGACCCTGGTCAGCGGGACTCCTTAGGGAGACCAGTTCCCTCTCCTCACCCTCACTCCGTGAAGAGATCCACCTACGACCTCGGGTCCTCAGACCAACCAGCCCAAGGAACATCTCACCGATTTTAAATCGGGTAAGCGGCCTCTTTTTACTCTCTTCTCCAACCTCTCTCACTATCCCTCAACCTCTTTCTCCTTTTAATCTTGGCGCCACCCTTCAATCTCTCCCTTCTCTTAATTTCAATTCCTTTCATTTTCTGGTAGAGACAAAGGAGACACATTTTATCCGTTGACCCAAAACTCCGGCACCGGTCATGGACTCAGGAAGACAGACTTCCCTTGGTGTTTAATCATTGAGGGGACGCCTCTCTGATTATTCACCCACATTCCATTGGTGTCTGATCTCCGCGGGGACGCCTGCCTTGGTCATTCACCCACATTCCCTTGGTGGCAAGTCAACTGCGGGGACGCCTGCTTTGGCTGCTCCCCGCCCCCCTTCTCCATGTCTCCACCCTTCTCTTTAAACTTGCCTCCTTCACTATGGGCAACCTTCCACCCTCCATTCCTCCTTCTTCTCCCTTAGCCTGTGTTCTCAAGAACTTAAAACCTCTTCAACTCTCACCTGACCTAAAATCTAAGCGTCTTATTTTCTTCTGCAATGCTGCTTGACCCCAATATAAACTAGACAGTGGTTCCAAATAGCCAGAAAACGGCACTTTCGATTTTTCCATCCTATAAGATCTAAATAATTCTTGTCGTAAAATGGGCAAACGGTCTGAGGTGCCTGACGTCCAGGCATTCTTTTACACACTGGTCCCTCCCTAGTCTCTGCTCCCAGTGAGAGGCGTCCCAAATCTTTCTTCTTTCTCTCCTGTCTGTCCTTCAGTCCCAACCCCAAGCGTCTCAGAGTCTTTTGAATCTTCCTTTTCTACGGACCCATATGACCTCTCTCCCTCCTCCCCAGGCTGCTCCTCGCCAGGCCAAGCCAGGTCCCAATTCTTCCTCGGCCTCTGCTTCCCCACCCTATAATCCTTCTATTACCTCTCTTCCCCACACCCGGTCTGGCTTTCAGTTTCGTTCCACGACTAGCCCTCCCCGACCTGCCCAACAATTTCCTCTTAAAGAGGTGGCTGGAGCTAAAGGCATAATCAAGGTTAATGCTCCTTTTTTCTTTATCCGATCTCTCCCAAATCAGTTAGCATTTAGGCTCTTTTTCATCAAATACAAAAACTCAACCCAGTTCATGGCCTGTTTGACAAAAACCCTTAGACATTTTACCGCCCTAGACCCAGAGGGGCCAGAAGGCTGCCTTATTCTCAATATGCATTTTATTACCCAATCCACTCCCGACATTAGAAAAAGCTCCAAAAATTAGATTCCAGCCCTCAAACCCCACAACAGGACTTAATTAACCTCGCTTTCAAGGTGTACAGTAATAAAGTAATGGCAGCCAAGTAGCAATGTATTTCTGAGTTGCAATTCCTTGCCTCCACTGTGAGACAAACCCCAGCCACACCTCCAGCACACAAGAACTCCAAACGCCTGAACTGCAGCTGCCAGGGGTTCCTCCAGAACTTCCTCCCCCAGGATCTTCAAGGGCTGGAAATCTGGCCACTGGGCCAAGGAATGCCGACATGTCCCATCTGTGCAGGACCCCACTGGAAATTGGACTGTCCAACTGGCCCGAGGCTCTGACTCCTTCCCAGATCTTCTCGGCTTAGCGGCTGAAGACTGACACTGCCTGATAGCCTCGGAAGCCCCCTGGACCATCACCGACGCCAAGCTTCGGGTAACTCTTACAGTGGAGTGTAAATCCGTCCCCTTCTTAATCACTATGGAGGCTACTCACTCCACATTACCTTATTTTCAAGGGCCTGTTTCCCTTGCCTCCATAACTGTTGTGGGTATTGACGGCCAGGCTTCTAAACCCCTTAAAACTCCCCAACTCTGGTGCCAACCTGGACAATATTCTTTTATGCACTCCTTTTTAGTTATCCCCACCTGCCCGGCTCCCTTATTAGGTCGAGACATTTTAACTATATTATCTGCTTCCCTGATTATTCCTGGGCTACAGCCATACCTCATTGCCACCTTTTGCCCCAGTTCAAAGCCTCCTTCACATCCTCTCCTTGTATCTCCCCTCCTTAATCCACAAGTATAGGACACCTCTACTCCCTCCTTGGTGACAAATGATGCATCCCTTACCATCCCATTAAAACCTAATCACCCTTACTCTTATCAACGCCAATATCCCATCCCACAGCACGCTTTAAAAGGATTAAAACCTGTTATCACTTGCCTGTTACGGCATGGCCTTTTAAAGCCTGTAAACTCTCCTTACAATTCCCCTGTTTTACCTGTCCAAAAACCAGACAAGCCTTACAGGTTAGTTCAGGATCTGCACCTTATCAACCAAATTGTCTTGCCTATCCACCTAGTGGTGCCAAAGCCATACACTCTCCTATCCTCAATACCTCCCTCCACAACCTCTCCATAACTCATTATTTTGTTCTGGATCTCAAACATGCTTTCTTTACTATTCCTTTGCACCCTTCATCCCAGCCTCTCTTCGCTTTCACTTGGACTGACCCTGACACCCACCAGGCTCAGCAAATTACCTGGGCTGTACTGCTGCAAGCCTTCACGACAGCCCCCATTACTTCAGTCAAGCCCAAATTTCTTCCTCATCCATTACCTATCTCGACATATTTCTTCATGAAAACATATGTGTTCTCCCTGCTGATCATGTCCAGCTAATCTCCCAAACCCCAACCCCTTCTACAAAACAACAACTCCTTTCCTTCCTGGGCATGGTTGGATACTTTCGCCTTTAGGTAGCCTCGGAAGCCCCCTGGACCATCACGGATGCCGAGCTTCGGGTAACTCTTACAGTGGAAGGTAAATCCGTCCCCTTCTTAATCAATACGGAGGCTACTCACTCCACATTACCTTATTTTCAAGGGCCTGTTTCCCTTGCCTCCATAATTGTCATGGGTATTGACGGCCATCCTAACAAAACCATTATATAAACTCACAAAACCAAACCTAGCTGACTCCATAGATCCTAAATCCTTTCATCACTCCTCTTTCTGTTTCTTAAAAACAGCCCTAGAAGCTGCCCCCACACTAGCTCTCCCTAACTCATCCCAACCCTTTTCATTACACACAGCCAAAGTGCAGGGCTGTGTGGTCGGAATTCTTAGCCAGGACCGCGCCCTGTAGCCTTTCTGTCCAAACAACTTGGCCTGTTTTAGCCTAGCCTTCATGTCTGCATGCAGTGGCTGCTGCCGCCCTAATACGTTTAGAGGCCCTCAAAATCACAAACGATGCTCAACTCCCTCTCTACAGTTCTCATAACTTCCAAAATCTATTTTCTTCCTCACATCTGAAACACATACTTTCTGCTCCCTGGCTCCTTCAGCTGTACTCACTCTTTGTTGAGTCTCCCACAGCTACCATTGTTCCTGGCCCAGACTTCAATCCGGCCTCCCACATTATTCCGGATACCACACCTGACCCCCATGACTGTATGTCTCTGATCCACCCGACATTCACTCCATTTCCCCATATTTCCATCTTTCCCGTTCCTCAGCCTGATCACATTTGGTTTATTGATGGCAGTTCCACCAGGCCTAATCGCCACTCACCAGCAAAGGCAGGCTATGCTATAGTATCTTCCACATCCATCATTGAGGCTACTGCTCTGCCTCCCTCTACTATCTCTCAGCAAGCCGAACTCATTGCCTTAATTCAAGCCCTCACTCTTGCAAAGAAACTACATGTCAATATTTATATTGACTCCAAATATGCCTTCCATATCCGGCACCACCATGCTGTTATGTGGGCTGAAAGAGGTTTCCTCACTATGCAAGGGTCCTCCATCATTAATGCCTCTTTAATAAAAATTCTTCTCAAGGTTGCTTTACTTCCAAAGGAAGCTGGAGTCATACACTGCAAGGACCACCAAAGGGCATCAGATCCCATCACTCAGGGCAATGCTTATGCTGGTAAGGTAACTAAAGAAGCAGGCAGAATTCCAACTTCTGTCCCTCACGGTCAGTTTTTCTCCTTCTCAACGATCACTCCCACCTACTCCCCTGCTGAAACTTCCACCTATCAACCTCTTCCCACACAAGGCAAATGGTTCTTAGACCAAGGAAAATATCTCCTTCCAGCCTCACAAGCCCATTCTATTCTGTCGTCATTTCATAACCTCTTCCATGTAGGTTACAAGCCGCTAGCCCATCTCTTAGAACCTCTCATTTCCTTTCCATCGTGGAAATCTATCCTCAAGGAAATCACTTCTCAGTGTTCCATCTGCTATTCCACTACCCCTCAGGGATTGTTCAGGCCAACCACCCCACCCCACCCTTCCCTACACATCAAGCTCAGGGATTTGCCCCCGCCCAGGGCTGGCAAATTGACTTTACTCACATGCCTGGAGTCAGGAAACTAAAATACCTCTTGGTCAGGGTAGACACTTTCACTAGATGGTAGAGACCTTTCCCACAGGGTCTGAGAAGGCCACTGCAGTCATTTCTTCCCTTCTGTCAGACATAATTCCTTGGTTTGGCCTTCCCACCTCTATACAGTCCCATAACAAACTGGCCTTTACTAGTCAAATCACCCAATCAGTTTCTCAGGCTCTTGGTATTTAGTGGCTCCTGGTTTTACCTCAAATTGCCACCCCTAAGTCCCTCTTGAAGTGGATAGAAGATCTTCAGTGACAAGGTATCTTCCAATACTTTCACCCTGATGAAGTCCTATTCTTTACTTTTATATTTACTCATTCTCATTCCCATTCTTATGCCACCCTCTAACTCTCCCCAGCTATCTCTACCACACTATCAAACTCACTCTCTCCTAGCCGTTTCTAATCCTTCTTTAACAAACAATTGCTGGCTTTGCATTTCTCTTTCCTCCAAAATCGCTGAGACCTCAACTTACTGCTAAAAAAAGAGGACTCTGTATATTTTTAAATGAAGACTGTTGTTTTTACCTAAATCAATCTGGCCTGGCATATGACAACATAGAAAAACTCAAGGATAGAGCCCAAAAACTCGCCAACCAAGCAAACAATAACGTTGAACCCCTTTGGACACTTTCTAATTGGACGTCCTGGGTACTCCCAATTCTTAGTCCTTTAATACCTATTTTTCTCCTTCTTTTATTTGGACCTTGTGTCTTTCGTTTAGTTTCTCAATTCATAAAAAACTGCATCCAGGCCATCACCAATCATTCTATACAACAAATGCTCCTTCTAACAACCCCACAATATCACCCCTTACCCCAAAATCTTTCTTCAGTTTAATCTCTCCCACTCTAGGTTCCCATGCCATACCTAATCCCGCTTGAAGCAGCCCTGAGAAACATCGCCCATTATCGCTCCATACCACCCCTAAAAACTTTTGCCACTCCAACACTTTACCACTATTTTGTTTTATTTTTCTTATTAATATAAGAAGACAGGAATGTCAGGCCTCTGAGCCCAAGCTAAGCCATCATATCCCCAGTGACCTGCACATATACATCCAGATGGCCTGAAGCAACTGAAGATCCACAAAAGAAGTGAAAATAGCCTTAACTGATGATATTCCACCATTGTGATTTGTTTCTGCCCTACCTTAACTGATCAATGTACTTTGTAATCTCCCCCACCCTTAAAAAGGTTCTTTATGATCTCCCCCACCCTTAAGAAGGTTCTTTGTAATTCTCCCCACCCTTCAGAATGTACTTTGTGAGATGCACCCCCTGCCCCCAAAACACTGCTCTTAACTCCACCGCCTATCCCAAAACCTATTAAGAACTAATAATAATCCCATCACCCTTTGCTGACTCTTTTCTGACTCAGCCCGCCTGCACCCAGGTGAAATAAACAGCCTTGTTGCTCACACAAAGCCTGTTTGGTGGTCTCTTCACACACACACGTGAGACAATTACTACTGCTAATTTTGAGAAAAAAGAAAAAATTTTTCAGAGGGAGAAAGGAAGATGCCTTTGCTTGTACCTCCTAAGAAAAAAAAAAAAAAGAAAAGAAAATTTCTTTGGGAAATTTAGAATTGAGCTCTCTCCTGGCAAAACAAATTTTTGTTACAGCTGTTTAAGAAGGAAACTGGCAGAAAATCAGAACTGGATGGCAAAGTGCTTTGTGATCCTCCTGCAGATTCCAGGGTTTCAGTATCACCTCCAGCCATGCTGATTTAACCAGACAGACAAACAGCACGATCACAAAACAGCACACCTGCAGCTTCCTTTCCTGGTAAGCAAATGGTCCTCTACACAGTCCTCTGCACTCATCTCTGCCTCCCAGCTCCCTATCCTATTCTTACTAAACCTGAGAAGGAACTATCACAAGGGCAGGTAGAGTCCAACAATTCTAAGCACACAGAGCTCAGTATAAAATTCTACAAAAAACAGGAACTGCTGATGCTCAACACAGCTGAAACCCAGCTGCCACCTGGGCCAGGGCCGGCCAGTTGCTGGGCCTCCACCCTAGGTGCTGCTGCACACCCTTCAGAGCACAGTTACTTCAGTAAAGTATTCCACAAAGTGTACATTTGAGAAAGTCTCTTCTCTTCTCTACCACCTTCCATTTCTCTCAAAAAAAAAAAAAAAAAGTGCACGTTAAGATACTAGTTCAATACCATGGTGTGCCCACTATTAAAAAACACACAGTAGTCTGGAAAGTCATGCTAGAGTTTCCACAGCAACTGCACCATGGCTCAACTTGCAACAACAACCATTCCATTCCAAAATGCTTTAAGAGACTCTAGAAAAGAGAGAGAGAAGTCAAGTTACAATCCCGGGGGAGGAGAAAACACATCCTTGCTTTCATGTACTTGAAACATCAAAAATACTGTTTAAGTACATATTACACCATTAATAAATATTCCTGCCCCTAATTATCTAACGAACAGTAGATAACTCTGGAAACAGCTACTGATATTTCTTTTAGTTGGGAGGTTGGAGAAGAGGTTGGTTGGAAAAAACTATTAATATTTTAAAACAGAAATATGCTTTCCCAACAAAGCATATTCTTAACCAAGCATAAAAGGTTACTTCGGGTAATCCAATCAAGTCAGCAATTACAAGGCTCCATTCCAAGATGTGAAGTATCTTCTCTCCCTCTTTGAACTGGCTAATTCAAAGAGACCAACCTAGATGCCCCAGGCATTCATTCCCAAGGTGAGGGGAGGGATCTGTGCAGCCTCCCCTCCAAGAGGGGAAACAACTCCACCCCACCACCCCCGCCGCCCCCTGCACTGTGCTAGGGAGATTCTAAACAGAATGCCTTTTCATCAAACCACCAGAAACCGTTTTTAGTATTTCCCAAAAGAATTCCTCTATAAAACTGCCTACATCAAATAGATGGTGCTGGAAGAAAATCCAAATATAAAGAACAGCTATCCACAGGGCTAAAATCAGGCAGGGGAGAGCTGGGGTGGGAAGCAGGCAGGTGTCAGAAGGGACCCATTGCATGTCCCTTCTCTGAGACTCCAGCTCCACATATTTTCTGAGTCCCCATGTAAACTGGAGAACACACCTAGCCTTCCATGTCAATAGAACTTTATCTCTACTAGCCATGTATCTTATTCTAAAAACAAAAACACCAGTTTGGAGGCTAATCCTGTGTTCAGCCAGAACATCTCCAATCTACAGGAAGAAGTCTTCTCAGGGTTCTCCACATAACAGTCGGAATTTTCTCCCCTGCGTGGCACTGAAGGGAGCATATTACTGGATCTGCTAAGGGGGAGTCCAGTTATCTATCTCCCTATCAGTACTCAGCACATAAAAATAAAAGATCTACTGCAGAAGAGAGATAACCCCTTTTCTTTTATGCTTATTTTTGTAGAGACAGAGTCTCGTTATGTTGCCCAGGCTGGTCTTGAACTCCTGGCATCAAGCAAACCTCCTACCTTGGCCTCCCAAGTGTTGGGATTAACAGCATGAAACACCACACCCATCCTGCTCCTTTTCAATTGAGGAAAACAGAGTAGCCTGTGCCTCCCTTCACACCTTGAATTAAACAGCGTTGTGTCCTGTGTTGGCCACCTGGCAGGCAGGCTGGTCTGTAAGTCATGTCACTTTCTCACCACTTCACACACTAGTACCCAAATTCTGTGGTGGAGTAAAAAGACTTCCAGAAAAGTGGAGCAGACACCCAAGACACCAGTCTCCAAGAAGGAACCTCAAACATGGATAAGCATCCTGGCCATGGAGAAGGACCCCCTGGGCAGTCAAGCCAAGAGTTAGCAGCCAGACATGCAGTCCACAGCCTCCATGGCCCAGCAGGGAGCTATGACCTCACCATGCTCAAGAGGGACATCCAAAATGCCACCCTCACTTTCAAAGTGCCTTTAGTTGTCTTACTCAAGCACACATGGTTAAAAAGCAAGAACTTTATAAAATGTGGAAAGAAACCATGTGAGAAACCCAATCAGCTCACGCTTTCAAGTCAGTTGGGTTCTCAAAGTTCATTTGTACATTTGCTTGGAACTTAAAATGCATTTCTGCAGCGAGTCTGCTACAAGCCTACGCTATAAGGGACTGACATACCAAGCTGAAAGGCCAGGAAAGCAAGCACGGCGTATGTCTGATTCTTCACAGGCGCAGCTCTGTCAGGCAAGACAGGCCTTATCCCTTCCCAGGCTCCACCAGTTCTCAAGCTAAACCCCTTCTCAGAATAGCTTGGGAATATCTTACCCTCACAAACGTGGTCTGGTTAAACTAAATAAAAATTCAGCATATTTTCAGTGATTTTAAAGGAAGAAACATGTAAGGGTATTTTATGTGCAAATTTACTTAACTGGTCACTTTCCAGTTTTTTGTTTTGTTTTTAGACAAAAACTACTGTGCATTTTGTAAAATGCAAGGAGAGCCCACTAAGAGCAGTTAGCAAAACTTACAGCCTTAGGAGTTTGAATTACACAACAACATCTAGAGAACCATATGGCAAATGATTTCTACCACTGGTAACTTGGCAATGCCCTAATCACACACAGAGCTGTTGGTCCCAGCAGTCAAAACATAGGAACTGGACCAGCCAGACACATAAATGACCCCAAGGAGTGACCAAACCATGGGGCTCCACGGCCATAACAAAAGGACCTGAGAGGATTAGCACAGGCTGCAGTTCTGAATCTCCGCCATGCAAAAGGGCACGTGTTGGTCACTTCCGAGGAACACAACCTGTATCTATATCATGTTCACCAAGGACCCTGCTGGCTTTTAAGCCACTTCCATGTCTCTGGCAAAATGCATCAGTCCTCTGAGAAGATCACAATATCACATCTGTCCCCATACTCACTGCAGAGAATGGAGGGCCAGCTCTGCCCACAGTCGGGGCCCTAGGCTCCAGGGGGTGGCTCTCATGCAGCAGAGGGGACCTCCACTGGCTTCCTGGTCATGCTCCTTGATCATGTGGCTTTGCTCTCAGCCTCCACGGGCTACCCAGGAAGCCCAGCTACTACCCTCCCTGCTGCCTCCGTCCACACCCACTCCACATGGATGAGGGTGTTGCTCCTCCAGCACTGCTCAGAGAACAGTCTGGTCTCACTGTGCCTCCCCTTCCCTCGGCCCTGGAAGCAAGCACATCACCAGAGGGGGAAGTCCTGCCTATACTTGCGCCAGCAGTCCTCTGGGAATCCTCACTCAAGATTAGCAACTGGCATTTTAAGGTCCTCTCTTTAATCCACCTAAGGATCAAAATGAGAAACTGGAAGGACAGCAGAGGAAAAGGACATACATGCATCCAGGCAGGAGGGACGCAGCAGCCCACACACAGCTGGGGCCATTTCTGATAGAGCTCCATAATTCTGGAATCTCCTGGGATGGTTCAGACATAACTCAAGCACTGCCAGCATTGCCGCTCCTGGCCCAAGTTCTTAGTCTTTGGTCCCAGGGACAGGGTTCATTTGGTGCCCTGCATACAAGGCTGACCTGACCCTAGAAGAAGTGTTATTCTCTCCCACCACCAATGTTGTGTCTCTCCCCTACCTCCTAGAACTCCTCCTCCCCAATGCAGGGCCAAAGAGGGAAATGGTGTCCCCAATCAATGACTAATTCTGCCCTCCAAAGTAATTGAGTACCTCTAAGGTAGGGTCTGTGACATGCCACCTCCCAGAGATAAGGGGGGAAGGAAGCAAGAGCTAGCTCCTTAGGATCCCAAAGGTACAATATTTGCTGCTGAATAATTATAAAGGTTAGGGAACTTAGTGGAAGGATTTCAGGCACTGTGCTAAATATAATGACGTGGGGTAAATAGGTTTGAAGGGAGGAACCACTAGAGACACCACTGCTGCCTGCACAGGGCCGGCTACCAGAACAACTTCGACACTTCCATTTTGTTTCCACTTTTCTTCTGAATACAAAGGTTTCCTACTAGCTCCAAGTCTGTTTTATGCGTGTGTTTTGCACAGAAGTCCACACAGCCGTAGCAGAGGGACCCCAGCTCTGGGAAGAACAGGGCTATGTTGTAAAGTGTGTGGTCCAAGGGGCACCTGGAGCTGCCACGTGAGCAGTGCTAAGAACCTGCTCCCTCTGAGCCAGCCCCCAGAATTGTAACAGGCAGAAAAATTGATCTGACTCCAGTGCTTTGAATGTTCCTTACCCAACTGGAGATGGGATTATAACCCTTTGTAATTGGAATCCTAGAAACCCAGAGCTTAGAGGAATCCTGCAAGCCAGACAAGGCTGCCTGAACAGTCTGGGCCTCCAGATCCTGCCTTGGGAGCCTCACGGGGAGAGCACGAAGAGGACTGCAGGGGCACTGGGACACAGCACCCAACAACTCAAGCACCTCCAGCGACTGCTCCCATGCTGCAGGGGAGGAGTGCCTGGCCCAGCAGGAATCCTCTTTTCTCATGGGAAGCGTCCCTGAGGCCTAGGTGAAACCATCTGGACCTCCTCACCAGCCCTTTGGGCAAGGCTGGAGCGCTCTCTCCCCACCATGGCCTTGCCAGATGCAAGAACCCGCAACAGAGAAATGGTTCATTTCAGAGTCAGTGGGAATATCGGGGCACCCTGGCCCATTAACGGTACCAGTGAGGCGGCATAACATTCAATTACGGAGGGCCAAGAAGGAGGGCTCATTCTCCAATCTGCAGATGCTCAGGCTGGCTGCCCCCCACCCCACCTTCTTGCGGCATCTGCCTCTTACAACTCAGCTGCGGGGTGGGGAGCAGAGAACAGATGGGGAGGTGAAACTTCACTCGGCCTGTCTGGTGAGTGTTTTGGGAAGGTGTGAGAATGAAATGACCTGTTGAGAGAAAGCTTTTAAAATAATTATAGCTTTCCATACTCCAGGCTCTCTCAACTAGTTTCTACACTGTGATCCCCCAATCCTACCACCATGAGTATAAAGAACTGAACCCAATTTTCACAAACGATCTTCACTGCTTCACACACTACAAATCAAGCACCTGCTATGTGCAAAACGCCATGCTGGGGACGACAGGATGAAAGAGCCAGTCAGGATCCCAGCCCTCTGGAGCCCACCATTCACAGAGGCAAACAGAGGGAGCCACCACAGCATAATACAGTAACATGCACACTGAGACAGACCCAAAGCCTCTCTCGGGGGCCCTATGCACCCCACAACAGCCGCACACTGGGCCAGCTGGGGGTGCTGTAAAACCTCCGCAAAGGGTGAGTGCTGCCCCCATCCCCAGGAGCCACTGGAGAGGCCCAGCCCTAAACCCAGCCTCAGAGATGCACCCAGGACAGCTGAAGGTGAGGGTTTGTCCTTTCAACTGAAAAAAGACAGTGCACAGGACCTAAAAGTAACACACAACCAGGCGCTGACAGCGTCTCTCTCTTACCAAACTTTAGTTGGACTGCTCTGAAGGCTCTTCCAAAATGGACCTCCACCTTTGGCCCTCCATATCCTTCTTTGCATCCCCTGACTTTGGCAAAAGCCCTGCTAAGTCGGTTTAGCTGCATTGCCCCCCTCCTCAACATCTGATCACCCTCGATATCTGATGTGTTCCTCATCCTCTACTGTCCCCCACAACCCCCCAGGTGACATCTGATTCTCCTGGCTTATCCTCAGCAAGAATCCTCGTTGGGTCAGTTGAGCTAGAATCCCCCTGACCCCTGAGGTTTCCTCTAGTAATTTCCATACAATGACCTTCGCACTGCTCCTTGGCTCTGAATTCCCAGTGGCCCATACTGCACTTGGCATTGAGCCTGTTTTATACTGGAATCTCTCCTCCCCTACTGCAATAGTTTTCCTGAGTAAAATCTGTTTTTACCACCTTAACTACTACCCAGCTCTGGTTTTTTTCTCTAACAATGCAACAACACATAGCTTTTCCCGAGGAAGCCAGTACTATTAGCCATCACTTTCTGGTAAAAACTTCTTAACTGTTAGTAACCCGGGTAGTGAAACCGCAGGGAGAAGACTGACGGAGTTACCTGTCTGAGTCACCTTCAAGGGAGCACACTACATAGGAAAGTGAGGAGGATAAACTAGAACTATTACTTTATTAAAGCAAACAAGGCTGCTTCATAATACTTCTAGCTTTCTTCTTCAACTCCAAAATTTTAATTCCTATTGTGGGACGGGGGAGGGTGGGAAGAACATGTGGAGAATGGATGTGAAGTTTCCAAAGAGAAGCCCTCAGTGAGTTTTTACAATACTCCCATTTAATTTTCCAAGGCACAGACTCACAGTATTCAGAAGGAGAGGGCCTGTGATGAAACATTTTCTCCTCTGCTTTCAGCCACTGGGGTCACCTAAACAGGAGAATATGGTGTGGTCACCAAGGCCCTTCAAAACAGAGGCTAAGTAAGGAATGAAAAACATGCCCTAAAAACAAAACAAACAAAAATCTTGAACCAAAAGGCACAAGATGTCAGAGATATTTTAAATATTAACAAGTGTCTATGCGACAGCATACCAAAAGATCAGTCTGGCTGAGAACCAACTCAGTGTGAAAGCCATGAAGTGCCACCCTGCACCCCTGACCAGTCCAAACAATGCCCTGAAGCCGGCCGTGTGACCCATACACTTCAACTTCAGATAGGATCTTAAGCCAATCAACCTAACCCCCCTTGTCCCCATCATGAGTCTTTTAAACAAATGTGAGTTGCTCAAGTCTGCAATCAAATGAATGCTTTTATTAAACAATTTAAATCACAATTACTAGGCTTTTCACAGTGTGAAATTCTTTTAAAGAAAAATGCACATGTTAATTGAATCAAGGCAGTTTGGGCAGTTCTTGTATTTCAGCATTTTCACCATTAACCTATCCTTATAAGTTATCTCCACCAGGCTTCTCAAAGTGCAGGCAATTAACTAAAGCTTTAAATTAGGAGTGGGGAAATCAGAAAACAGCCAGATGGTCTCTATGAGGAAGACTTGGGCATTACCACAGCCACAAGGCCATTTCTAGCCACAGCTCCACACCTTCCCAGCAGTGGTTACAGGAGGGGAAACATGAGTTGCACGGAGCACTGGAGAGTGAAGAACGAGTCCACTGAACCAAACACTGGCAAAGAAATGCTCAACTCACTCCTGCTGTCCAGTCACATCCCTGTCTCTGGACAAACTGCATTCTTTTTTGCTGTTGTTTCATTTCTTTTTTTTATACAGATTAAAAGCCTAGATTTGTAAACTTTTTTGTTTTTTTAGAGACAGGGACTCGCTATGTTGCCAGGCTGGTCTCAAACTCCTGGCTCCAAGCAATCCTCTGGAGTGGCCAGAACTACAGGTGCGTGCCACCGTGCCCACACACTGCTTTAACAGTCCACACAAAGCCATCTGCCCTTTCCCTCCTGATGATACTCATCCAATGATGCCTTCGCCATGCACTAAAAGCCTGGAGAAAATGGCCTGGAAATCTACCGAATGCAAACAAGCTCTAAAGCCACAGCTCACCTAGTGAGCTGCCTCTTCACAGAGAATGGCTGGAAGCCAGAGAAGGGAAAAGATGTAAGGAAAAACACAAGGGAGGCAAAACGAGCTGCAGGAGGCCTTCAGGTCAACACCAGCCTTTACACAGAGTCTCCAGGAACAACCTGTGAGCAAGGCAGGTGTCCCTACAACAGGGTGGAAGGGAAAGTGGAAGATGAATTTAAAAAGGAAACACAGGAGTACTAAATGCTACCAATTTGCATTGGTTTACAGACATGCCTTCCCAAATAGTAACCATGCCACGATTTCTGAGTCAATAAAAAACACAGGACACCACTCAGGACAATGATAACAAAAAGCCCAGGACAGCAAGGTTTGAGAAAACACTGTTATTTGATTGCCTCGTCTTTCCTCAAGTCAATTCAATTCATCATATACTCACAAGAGCGTCTCTTTACTAGATCTGTGTAAAAGAAAAAATTACTCTGACGCTTATTAAAATGGTGAGGAAGACTTTCCCAGGACTACTGTGATAGATGCTAAGACTATCCTAATAGGGGAAGGAGACGGAGCTCAACTCAGAAAACAGGGCAGCTGGGGACTTAGCACCAATGCGCAGAGGGAGCAGCGTCAGTGGATGGAAAATAACTCACAGGAGACAGCAAGGGGAGGGGGATTCTTGCTGAACATAGGCCGGGGGGGGAGAGCTCAAGGGTGGGAGGTTGTAGCTAAACTGACTTAGCAGAGCTATACAGGCTGAAGACAGGACCCAAAAAAAAGGCCTGGTCAAAATGAGGACTCGAAGGAGCCTGAGTAGCATCTGGTCAAGGAGATAGTCATTGTCATCTGGGCTAGGCTCTGTAATGACCACAACTAAAGTCCTCCTAGCCGCTCCATCTCAAACCTTCCCACCAGTCCTGTCACCTGGTCATGTCACTTCTCCACTCCCAACTCTGAGGTGACTGTACAGCTCTGAGGACTGGCCTGGAATTCAAGGCCCAGCTCCCCAGCTGACCCTCTCCTCTGCCTTCAGCCGGTGGGGTCACCTAAACACATCCCACACTTCACTTCCCCACCACTAGAATGTTCTCAGTGCCATCTGGCCATCTGTCAAAATTCTTACTCCCTTCAAGATCTGGGTCTAATTCCAATGCCTCTGAAGCTTTCTCAGATACCCCAGCAGGACTGGACCTCCTCATCCTCAATGAGTCCACAGGACATTCTCTCTGTACCAGTAACTAGATTTTTTTTTAATAGCATTTAGTCCTATTTGAACTATGAGCTCCCGAAAGACAGGAAGCCTGGCCTGGGTCACTCTACATCCTTCACAACACCCAGAACAGTGCCTTCCTCTGGTCTTTATGTTCTCAACTTCATGGAGGACATTCTTTCCTCCTTTGCCATAAAAATAAAAATTTCTTTCAAATGAGTTAATAAAACTCCACAAACTTAAAACTAATAGTTGTTTATCTATCAGGAATATTAAGTATGAAATGGATGATTCCCACTATACGCAGCAGGAAAAAAATATAAAAAGAGTTCCTATCTTGAAAGATCTTGTAGTTACATATCTTCTAAATTTTCTGCAATAAACATATATTCCTTTTACAAACATATGTTCCTTTTATAATGACATAAAATGTCATTTTGAAAACATTTTAATGGAACAAATAATAGATGTTATAGGAATTTATAGAAGGCTGCGATTCCTGTGACTAGGAACAAGCAATGAGACAGTCATAGGAGAAGTGAGGCCAGCACTAGCCAGGCCATGAAGGGTGGCAGATAAAAACAGAAGGAAGAGGGAAGAAGAGGAGGAACGGTAGCAGAGGGGGGAGTAGAATCACAAAGTGACAGTTATGGCTACCACTGACTGAGAACCTGCTTGATCCCAGGCTCCTCCCAAGCACGAGCTTATCTATCCTTGCCGCCATCCAGTAAGGCAGGTACTATCATTCCCATGTTAAAGATCAGAAAACTAAAAACTAGGGTAATGTTAAATATGGTGAACCCCAAGTTTCTCTTCAAAGAATCAGTATGTCAGTAGGTTCAGCTATCTTATTCTTTGATTCTCCATTTTAAAGTTTAACTTCCTGGTTCTCATCGCCCACTTGCTTCTAGGTTCAGTAAACAACTTTCTCGCCAGCCCTAATCAGTAGTTCACATCTGTTCTCCTGGTCATCTGTTCTGTCCTGACTCATTCTGGTCATCTGCTTTGAACTGAGTCACCCTTGGTCACCTGCTCTGACCTAAGTCACCTTTAGTTATCTGTTCCTAACTGTCCTTCCCGCCAAACTAGTCACCCCGCCACTCCACCTCATACCCCTGACCTCTTTAAAATAGCCAATCAGAATTGGCTTAAACTGTGTGGTCCAACCCTAGCCAATAGGGGAACAACACAGCAGTAGGGGCTACCTGCGTCAGGAATAAGAACCCCTGCCCCTCCCCTGTCCAGGTGTGCTCTCGCCATTGTTCCATCTGCAATGAGCACCCTTTCCACAGAAAGTAAAAATTGCCTTGCTGAGAGAATTAAATTTATGTTCGAGTGCTATTTCTTTGCAGCACTGGGGAACAAGCATTTCTAACAGTAACTTGCCCAAAGTCACACATCTCATCCATCTAGTAAGTGGTGGAGTCTGTGCTCTTTCCACTTTAAGAATATTTCAACTGGGTTCCGTGTTCCCAGAGGGATTCCTGGACACTTGGCCTCAGGCCCCAACTCAGCAGGGCCCTGGGTTCCCACTCATCTTCAACCTCAGCAATTCCACTTTAATTCATGTTATGTATCTTATTTATATGTCATTAAAAATAATAATAATAATACAAGAGTTCCATGACTTCCCAAACTAAACAACAGTTTGAAAACCACCACCCTATGCCATATTGCCAACTACAAAGGCATCTCTGGCGGCTGAGCTGGGGATTACTGAGGGAAGAAGAGGCCTGCCCTGCACGTAGGCTGGGAAGCAGAGGGAAATGAGACTGCAACTCTAAGGCCGAGAAAGTTCCAAGGCACTGAAGTAAGGGAGAGGTAAGGGAGCCCTTTTATCAGGTGACAACTGTCAGTCATTGGTTCACACCAAAACCAAATCTGTAGGCACATCCTCAAAGGAGCTAGTATTTAACAAAAAACTTAAGAAAATCTGTTGTTTTCTTTAGGGCTAGCTTTGATATAAAAAATTTCAAATACCAAAATAAATATAACAGATATGCAGCTCTATTTTAAAACCACCTGAATGTGTGCCAATCTTGCAAAAGAACATGGGTTTCCTCAGCATCCTGATCCTGGGATGGAAATACCGTCTGCTGGCACACCAGGCATCCTGGGCAACTATTTTGGGGTGTTTTGCCATCCTAGGTTTGCTTCCTACTAATTAATCATTGCAAGGCATTTAGACAAGGTCAAAACTAATTGACAAGAATTTATCTGTACTCAGCCACAAGTGCATGGGATAAAGCAAGATCAAATTGTGCTACTGTGCTGATTTAATTTGTATGCTGTATTTTGTACAAACATAATCTGATAGTTCTCTCATTTTGAAAGTATAATCCTTAAAAGCAACCCAATGAAGGCTTGGTAGGAGATTTTCCTCATTTTCCATTTACTAAACACTGAGCTGATTTATGACCAAGCGATACTCTGTTTAGCAGAGAGCAGTCTTCAGATACATAGGCAATAATTCACTTTGTTCATTTTGTTCTATGCTCATGACCAATATCAGACGATGCCTTTATGAGAGAAGACAACAATAACACATTCTTATTGCATACCCAAGTTTTCTTCCAAGCATGAAGAATTGAACTTGGCGTTTCACAGTTTTATGGAAGTCAACATAAAAGGGTTTTTGAGTTCTCACTACTTTAAGAGTCACAATTCTCAGCCGGGTGTGGTGGCTCATGCTTGTAATCCCAGCACTTTGGGAGGCCAAGGTGGGCGGATCATGAGGTCAGAGGTTCAAGACCAGACTTGCCAACACGGTAAAACCCGTCTCTACTAAAAATATAAAAATTAGCTGGGCATGGTGGCAGGCGCCTGTAATCCCAGCTACTTGGGAGGCTGAGGCAGAAGAACTGCTTGAACCCGGGAGGCAGAGGTTGCAGCGAGCCGAGATCATACCACTGCACTCCAGCCTGGTGACAGAGCTAGACTCCGTCTCAAAAAAAAAAAAAAAAAAAAAAGCTGGCCGGGCGCAGTGGCTCACGCTTGTAATCCCAGCACTTTGGGAGGCCAAGGCGGGCGGATCAC
Source organism: Hylobates moloch (assembly GCF_009828535.3). Classification (NCBI taxonomy): domain Eukaryota; kingdom Metazoa; phylum Chordata; class Mammalia; order Primates; family Hylobatidae; genus Hylobates; species Hylobates moloch. The sequence goes on from NW_026652278.1 coordinate 90,290,656, forward strand.
AAGGTCAGGAGATCGAGACCACGGTGAAACCCCATCTCTACTAAAAATACAAAAAATTAGCCGGGCGTGGTGGCGGGCGCCTGTAGTCCCAGCTACTCGGAGAGGCTGAGGCAGGAGAATGGTGTGAACCCGGGAGGCGGAGCTTGCAGCGAGCTGAGATTGCGCCACTGCACTCCAGCCTGGGCGACAGAGCGAGACTCCGTCTCAAAAAAAAAAGAAAAGCACAGTTTTCTATTTCTTAGTTTGTTCATAAGTAAAATCAGGGAGTTGAAAGAGTTCCCTTTAGCTCAGCAAACACTTACTAAGCACCATATATGTACACTAGGGGCTGTGGTAATGCCAGGATTCAAAGATGAAACGAACAGTGCCTGACCTTGAGAAGTCTGTAAAATGTGGTAGACTGTGTAGTAGTAGTAGTAGTAGTAGTAGTAGTAGTAGTAGTAGTAGTAGTAGTAGTAGTAGTAGCAGCAGCAGCAGCAGTAGTAGTAGCAGTAGTAGTAGCAGCAATAAAATATATATAAACAGACAACTTCTAATATAATCTGATATAGATGAGGATTCTAAGGAAACACAGAAAAAGAGCCTGTCGTAGGCAGAATAACGTCCCCAAAGATGTCCACATCCTAATCCCTGGAACCTGCAATCTTACATGGCAAAGGGGAATTAAGGTTGCAGATGGAATTAAAGTTGCTAATCCACTGACTTTAAAACAGATGTTCCTGGTATTATCTGGGTAAGCCTAAAGTAATCTCCTTAAAAATGAAAGAAGAAGGCAGAAGAGAAAGGGATGTGCTGACAGAAGTACACTCCAGACATGCTAGGCCACTGACTTTGGAAACAGGAGGGGGCCATGAGCCAAGGAACGCAGGCAACCTCTAGACACTGGAAAAGGCAAGGAAACAGATTCTCCCTGAGAGCCTCCAGAGGACCTCAGCGCTACCAGCCCTTTGATTTTAGCCTAGTGATACCCAGGTCAGACTTCTAAACTAGAGAAGTATAAGATAACGCATTTGTATTGTTTTAAGCAAGAAAGTGCATAGTAATTTGTTGTGGCAGCAGCAGAAAATGAACACAGAGCCTTTCCTTTGGAAAATGCAATTATTTATATGTCAAAAGAGAAAATGCAATTATTTATATGTCAAAAGAGAAAATGCAATTATTTATATGTCAAGAGAAAATGCAATTATTTATATGTCAAAAGAGAATATTCATTCCATCAGCCACACCCAACAAGGAGAGGAAGCTCATTAAACCTAAAGCTGGGTGTGAAAATGCGAATGTCGAGTAGTATACAGCCATTATGTGACACTAAGTTTCTAGCGCCTGCTCCCAGAACATCTTTCATAGACTCACCAGTCAACAGAGCTGTGATGTGGGAGACAAACTACTTGCCAATACAAGGCCATAACTATTCATACAGAAACCGCAGTGCCACCTAGTACTTCTGTGCCACATATATAAGTGTTCATCTGGGCCTTCTGAGATGTCTGCTCTCAGACAATCTATTTTGTTCCAGCCTTTGTCAACCAACACTCTACAAATACAGCCTACCTATATACTCTACAAATACACTCTCCAAATACAAATGGAGCACAACATTTAAATGTGATTCCAGGAAAAGCTGCAGAAGACAGCCCACCCCTGGCCTGGGGCCACAGCATCTCCTTCTCTAGAATTGCTCTCCAGGAGTCAAATATAGCCCCACAGTTACCTGTCAGGCCACATTCTGAAATGCTAAAGGAACATGAAAACACACAAAGGGGCTGCTTCCTCCTGGACACTGGCCCAGCATTTGTTCACTTACTTGAGATGACTCAACTAAATCATCTCAAGTAAGCGAACGTGCACAAAGGCAGCAGAACTAAGGCCAGAGGGGAAGGGCCACACCTAATTTGGCTGTTTTCAGGAAAGCTGTGCTTCAGTATGGAATCCTACAGCTGTGTTCAGAATCCACCAATGATCTGTGACTTTAAATATTCTTACGTGGATCTTGGCAGTGAGTTCACTCAGGAAGAAAATGCTTAATTCTACATGCTATACATTAACTACTAAATGTATTTACACAAAACCCAAACATTTATCTTGCTTTATAAAATACACTTAGAAAACTCCCCACAGTAAGTTTTTAAATAACAAGCAAACTGTATGTGCATGAGCACTTTTCAGAATACATGCACACCTGCACACTCCCCTCCTCCCTTTTGTGGATTCCTTTCCTTTCTTTACCTACCTCTTCTTGGCATTATCCCCTGGCATCCTCCCTTGTATATCTATCTGATCAATCGGCAGTTTGGAAGCCATTCTTCCCACCATCCTTCTCCCACATCTGCCCCACACAGAACACGGAACAGGCAGTCTCATGGCAGCCCAGAGCTCACTGCTGTCCAGCTGTGGAGCAGCCTCCTCTGCATTTCTATCCAGAAGGGGCAGAACCCTGAAGCCTCAGAACCACCATAGTCACCAGGCATTCTTATGGGAGCTCCCGAAACCCCTCAGCAAGCTACATGGGGAAGGAACTCAGCAACCTGAGAAGGAAAAGGACTATCTCACTGGCAGTAACTTTTTTAAAGCAATCAATCATAAGTTTTGGTGTTTTCCTTTGTTCATAAGTTAATCAAAGAGGAGTGGGAGATTTTTTCCTGTGTATTTTTTAAGTCAGTCTCATTTCCCTCCCATAAAAAGTTCAGAATAGATTTACCTCTAGAATAAAAGGACAGTGGAATTCCTCTCAGTAGTGTAGTATGTTGGCAGCTCAGGGGGAGCATAAAATGGTACTAGCTATGTTTTGGCCCAACAGCAGGAAATCACTGAAGGGTACACTGGTGTTCACTGAAGAATGTGAACGTGCACAAAGACAGCACTGCATTTGGGCCACTGCCAGCTTTTCATTCCCAACACTTTCAGAGAATTGCGCCATCCCCCACCCCTCCATAAAAACCAAACAACAAACAAAAAAACAGGTTTTCCTAAAGACCTTCGTTATTAAAAATCAATGAAGGAATCTTGACATATCTAAAGAATGCACTTTCCACACAGAATCAATCCTACAAAAGTAACAATATACTGTAAATGCCTCATTTGAAGATTAGTTCCCAGAAAACCTCCAAGTTCCCTTCAACTCTGTCAATATTGGAAGGCCGTACATTGCAAGATGCACTCACACAAGTCAGCACCATGTGGACTCCGAGTCCATTTAAGTCATCAGTTTAGGGAAACCTGCATTCTCATATTGTAAGTGCCAATAATAAAGTATAGTATTTTTATGATGGAAACTGACATAATGGGATACTGCTTATACACAATAAACTTTAAAGCTCCAAACAACGAATACTCCCTTAGACTCAGCCACTACCAAAGAACAATCAAGTCTAACTTTGGATATCAGAGGCCCCTTCCTCACCTGTCATCTTCTAAGAGCCAGGATGCATAGCTCTCTTAAGAGAGACCTGCAGGACGAGAAAAGCTGCCATGCTTTACCGGGAAATCCCTTTCCACTCTGGACCTGCCTTTTCTCTAGCACCAAGGTTAATGGGAGCTAAGGATAAAAAAGGTTCCACAGACTCTGACACAATGCAAAGATTTTAAAAAGGTAAATTCACAGACTGTGATGTACGACTTCTCGACAAGCCGGCCCCAAGTTAAGCATCCCTAGATCACTAGCTCTCTTCTACAGGAACGTGACACAAATTTTTGGCTAAGTCTAATGGAATTACATATCCAGAGGTCCAAAAGTGCACCCTATTCCTATCCCTCTGTTTCCCATTTCAATCAGATTGCTGGGGGGAAAAAAAAAAAAGAAAGACAAAAGAGCAAGACACTTAAAACATGAGAAGCGCTAGGACAGATATGTAGTGAAATTCAGAGCTCACATATGCTTATGGTAAATTCTGTTTTTGTGCTCAATGAAATCCCCAAGATGATGCTGACCTTTTCTCTTTCAAGAGGCTGAGCAAAAGGCCGGTGTCACTCCTCACCAAAATAACTAAATATCTCATTCGTGGAAGAGGAGATCACAAAGTTCTCATTTATGGAAGGCACCCCAAGACTGGACAGTTCTGATGATGCACACTGCAAAGTGCAACTGGGTTTTAAAACTTTCTTATCTATTATTAGGAAGATCACAGTGAAACTCAATTTCACGTGTTTTAAAGAAATATCAGGTATTGGTAAGAATATGGGGCAACTGGAATATTCTCACCCTTTGCTGCTGGGAGTATACACTGGCATAACCACTTTGGAAAACTGTGGACAAAGCATTCCACGTGTTAATTAAAATTTGCAGGTACCAAATGATATTATGCCTCAAGTTTAGTTTTTAATTTTAAACACAAATAAAAACTAAAGTGGTCACACAGGGATCATAATCACTGAACTAACTTCATTTACCTGAATCACCTATTTAGTACAGGAGTACCACAGGAGTTGGAAATACAAACGATGTACAATCAATCCTTTATTGCTGGCAAACGGGGAAGGAGACCACTCGCATCTCCCCGCTCTGGGCTAATCACCTTCTGAAAATTAGGGCTAAAAAGGATAAACAATAAGAGTGTGACAATTTGAATTCACATATTGCTATACTTGAGATTTAATAGTATCAAATTACAATAATGAAAGATACAGGTAACCGGATTATGAGCCACTATCGATTCTCAATCTGTCGATAGCTGTTATGTACCTGGATCTCTGCTACTATCTTTCTGCCACAATCACTATAAAATACAGATAAGCTCAATCCATATGGTGGGAACAAAGGCTGTAGATTTGACGTTGTGCATTAATCTGAGTTCCTAGAGAAGACTGCCTTTAGCTGAAGTGGTGCCCAAAAGGAACTCATCAGTCACCTGGGCACCGGCAGGAACTTCCTGAGGCAAACGTGGGTGTGGACCTATGGCAGAAATTAGATAACCCTACTAAGGCATCAATTGAGGAGCCAACAGAATTCTCAGAGGGCAGGCCTGCTGCCTCAGAAGCCCACGGAAGCATTTTTTGAGGAAAGCTCTTCCCACAAACCTAAACTGAAAGGGTCCCAGGGGCACCTTGTCCCTGGGGGAGAAGGACAGGCAAACTATGTGCCCAGGACTGGCCTGGAGTCATCTCCACACGAGTGTGTAGACCCAGATGGACTCACCCTATGTGAATCATGATGTGTACTCATCCCACCCCTCCACTGCAGGGCCACTCGAAAGCCAAGTAGCTGCGAAAGGAAAACAAAAACTTGGGACGCCAATTCACTATGTCAAAAGGAGAAATATTAAGCTGAAAGCCGAGTCATGCAAGATGCTGCCTTTCCTTTTGTTCCTGTGTAGATAGCTACCGATAAAACGTTAAGTATCTCCACAGGTATCTACTCTATGTTCATCTTATCTAGGTAAAGTGTTGATTTACTGAGTTCCAGAGGAATACGTAACTGACTATTCCCCTACCTGCTCCTTTTCTCTTGCAACACGTGGATTCAGTAATACCCTACCTTCTTTCCCCTTCAGCCTGCTTTTCCCCTTTAAATATTGATGCCCTCAAAATCATCCTTGGAGAAAAGCACAGACTATAAACTGCTTGTGTGATGCCATGTTTTTTTAATCCCCGTCATTGTCCTTAATCTTGGCAAAATAAACTTCTAAACTGATTGCGACCTGTCTCAAATACTTTTGGGTTTACATAGCTATTCTGCTAAAAATGTGAAGGGGAAGGAAACCCTCCTTTAATCAGAATTTATGGTGAGGGAGTTGTAATTGTTTCCCAGTGTGCTGTCTGTGAAACATCATCAGAAAATGTGTTTAACAGAACATTTCATAGTTAAGTTTAGGAAATGTTACTTTATATATATATTTTTTCTTACTCTCATTCCCCACAATGCATAATACAATTTACCATTTACCATATAAAGTGCTTAGAGTAGTGCAGGAAAGAAACCTGCTTTACTCTAAGCCAGGTTTTTCCCAATCTTAGTTGATAAATCTTTTTTCTGCCTAAAAGAACTGTCCCCAATCTAGCTTGATCTTAAAAATCATCTAGGACTATTATGTTAAAACAGGATTCCCCGATCCCTGTATCAAAAACTTTAAGGCAGGGGTCGGGTAGCTTAACAGGCACATGAGGTGACACGATCAGAACAGTTGAGAAAATATTGACAAGCTAACATTTGGCCAGAAATACTTTCTTCTCTTTGGGAGGCCGAGGCGGGTGGATCAAGAGGTCAGGAGATCGAGACCACAGTGAAACTCCGTCTCTACTAAAATTACAAAAAAAATTAGCCGGGCGTGGTGGCGGGCGCCTGTAGTCCCAGCTACTCGGAGAGGCTGAGGCAGGAGAATGGCGTGAACCCGGGAGGCGGAGCTTGCAGTGAGCCGAGATCGCGCCACTGCACTCCAGCCTGGGCGACAGAGCGAGACTCCGTCTCAAAAAAAAAAAAAAAAAAAAAAAAAAAGAAATACTTTCTTCTTTTGAAAATGTTTCAGGCTAGGCATGAGGGCTCACGCCTGTAATCCCAACACTTTGGGAGGCCAAGGCGGGCAGATTACCTGAGGTCAGGAGTTTGAGACCAGCCTGCCTCGGCCTCCCAAAGTGCTGGCATTACAAGCGTGAGCCACCGCGCCCGGCCACCATCTTAAAAAATAAAAAAATGTTGCTAAATGTTTCTAGTTCAATTTCCTAGTTTACTAAGTTTCATATGCTGAATATTGATTCAAGGTCATTATTCTAAGCATTGTTATCCATTTACAGTCACCCCTAGGTCATCTGCAGGCGACTGGTATTTGGACAAACACCAAAATATGTGCACCCTCAAGTCTCACAGTCGGAGCTGTAGAATCCACAGATACAGAAAAAGGCAATTCTTGGTCACGCAGGTTTTGCATCCCGAAATATGGGGTTTTCCATCCACGTTCAATTGAAAACAATCCACGTATAAGTGGACTAATGTGGCTCAGACCCAAGGTGTTCAGGGTCAACTGTGTAGTACTAAGGGTACAAAGAGTGTAGTATGGTTGACTCTCTACTGGTCATGAGTATATCACAGGAGCAGGCTGTTTGTTTTTTTACCTTTTGGATTTTATTTTCACTAAGTTAATCATAATAATAACAACAATTATAACTACTGAGCTCTTAAATGCACTGTCTCCCATAGTTTTCACAACCTTATGAGAAAAGTACTGCTGTTATTTTTCCCATTTTGAGGAAATGAAGAAGCCAGCCATGCAAGTTTAAGTAACTTGCCCTAAGTCAGTGTCTCAAGCTCAGCACTACTGGACAACTGGGCCCGGTAATTCTTTACTGGAGGGGTAGAGGGGCTGTCCTGTGTACCACAGGACAGTTAGCAGGAGTCATGACTTTACCCACAAGATGCTAATAGCAGCCCCCGTCCAGCAGTGATAACTAAAATGTCTCCAGACCTTGCCAAATGTGCCCTGGGGGCAAAATCAACAGAGAAGCACTGTTGTAAGTGATGCTGGAGATTAGAGAAGCCAGGGCTCTGGCTGAGGTCTTAACCACTGCAAAGGCGCCACGGCCCCCTCCCAAGAGAAGGCACCAAGCCCCCTTTGCATGCTCCAAGCAAAGGAGCCGGCAGGAGCTCTTGCCTCTGTCGCACACACAGTCTGTCAGCACTGCAGACAGGCCTGAAGCTTGACAAATATCAAAATGAGATAAAGCTGTACCAAGTGCCAGCAATTTCTGACACACAGTAATCCTTCAATACAAGAAATGCCCTGTGTAACTTTCTTCCTATCCTAACAGTTACAGTTGCACATATGAAAGATTCTCAATCTCCTCACTTAAAAACGAATCATAGAAAAAGCCTTCGCCTACAACGGCATATCCAACACATTAGACACCCAAGAAGGATTATTTTTTAACACACCGTCCATGTATGAAAAAAATTATTTTCAGTAATAGTAATGTAAAAATCAGTAACTATTATTTTCTTGATTTGTTCTTTAGTTTTAAAACAACTGTCTTAAATGTGATAAATTTTAATTTTACAGATATTATTTTTGCACTTACCAAGCAAAAATATTACACCTCATGGTTTGCATTCTGTTTCACTGTTTTAATTTTTAAGGACTCTTGGACAAAAACTCCAAGTGATCACACAGAGTGACAATTATAGTCATCAGTAACACTATCATTTATTTCAAATCTACTATTTAAAAACAGATATACGTAATACTACAGGGTTAAATACACAAGACTGTCCTAAGCAAGCTTTCTGAACAATTCTAAAGTCTTAAGAAGTTACTCTGGAAATGAATGCAAGCAGCTGAATCCCCATGTGTTTAGGGCTAACTATATAACCAGGACTGTCAGATTTAACCTCCATGTTGCATACAGTATCTTTTTTTTTTTTTTTTTTTTGAGACAGAGTCTCACTCTGTCACCCAGACTAGAGTGCAATGGCACGATCTCGGATCACCGCAACCTCCACCTCCCAGGTTCAAGCAATTCTCCTGTCTCAGCCCACCCCCTCCAGTAGCTGGGATTACAGGCATGCGCCACCATGTCCAGCTGATTTTTTGTATCTTTAGTAGAGACGGGGTTTCACCATGTTGGCCAGGCTGGTCTCAAACTCCTGACCTCAGGTGATCCACCCACCTCGGCCTCCCAAAGTGCTGAGATTACAGGCATGAGCCATGGCGCTCGGCCTACAGTATCTATTAAAGGCTAAGTACTCATTTGAAGCTTACATATATACTATTAAAACTCAATAAAGCAATTATTTAGAACACCAACAAAAGATTTTGGGGGAAAGAATATCACCGACATTGTTTAGAACTGTAGGCAAAATTCTAGACATTTAGACTTTACAGGCAGACTTCTGGATGCTTTTATTACTGTTATTAAATCCTCCACAGACAATGCACCCCTCATCACCGGCACTGGAGCAGACCACTCCCAGCACCCCAGCCTTCGGATGCCGCTGTCTGCCTATCAGAGTTAAAATGGTACTGGGACACTTCAAGCCCAGAAAGTCAGTTGCAAAAGAATCAAAAGAATAAAGGAAAGAGAAAAGCCATAGAAAATCACAATGAAAGAAACAATGAAGGAGTGAGATCTCTTGATTCCACTTCTAGCCTGACCTCAGCTGACCGTGTATGTCAGGCAAACTTTAAAACTTCTCCAGGCAGTGCTGCAGAAAGGGTGAAAGTCACAGGCAGCTGGCTGCGGACTGGGAGACACCAGGCAAGGTTCTTAATCTCTCTGGGCCTGTCAGTTTTCTCATCTTCAAGAGAGGAAATATATTTGTATCTACCCCCAAGAGGCTATTGGGAGGTGATAAAAGTAAAGCATGTGAAGTGCTCTATATGTGATAGTTGTACCTGGGCAATATCTCAAAATTACTAAATCTGGGTGAAATACAGAGACTCATTGTACTATTATCTTTAATTCTGTATAGTTTTGAAACTTTTTTAAATAAATGTTTGAAGTTAGTTATTATCAGGTTCCTTAAATACAACACATAAAAGAAATAATCACCTCCAAGGTCTCTTTGGGCTCTAAAACTCTCTGATATATTCCACACTGGAAGGAGAGGATTCCTAGGTGGAAATCAGGAGTAGGAGAGAAAGGCAAAGACATTAGAGAAATAAGCTGTGACCACCAGTCACCTCCTCAAGTAATCATGCATAATCAATGTTTCACACATAAATGCTTCAATGATTGGACGCTGAGCTGACTCCAAGCATTCATTACAAAATACAAACCAAAATGGGACCAGCACTTCCAGATCCAAGCTCTCGGGGATCTAAGCCTGGTACCTGGCAGCCTCCTTAACCCAGTATCTGTTGGAGTTCAAGTCCTACTCACTTCCAAAACAATATCTTCCAAGTGTAACCTAACCAATATCTGGGACAGTGTTCCAAGTCCAAACATTCGAATCACAAAGTAGTCCTCCCATACAAACTGTTGACTAGTTCACATTTTTTTACTGCGCTATGTGGAATGCTTCATATGACAGCTTGGGACTGATGAATACTAAAATTCCTGGAGATGACGGCTATGTTTCTCCTCCTTGTGTGGTAAAATGGGATTTCAAAGCCTCCAATAGACGGCTCCATCATCTGTTGGCCCAGCTAAGTTTCCTCCCAACAACTCTCAGGGTAAAAGGAAAGAAGGGGTAGGGGGCAGATAAAGGCAAAGGCAAGCAAGAGAGAATTCTCAGTAAAAGCAAGCAACATCCCTGCATTCAGGGCCTTCCTGCACCACGTTATCTGCTTTTCCCACAAGCTTCACTTTGTTCCCAATAGGCCAACATTCTAAATCAGCTAAAACACATCACTTCGTCACCAGGAGGAAATGTGGAGTTCCAGGATATGCAGAGCTGTGATCATGCAGACTTCAGCTAAGTCAACAAGTTCTGCCAGTGGCTCACTCAATCACTTCCCTCGCTGGTTCTAAGTCTTGAACTTAGAATCAAATTGCTACTTGCTAGATCCCTTGAGAAAAGATGTCATTTCCTGTAATACAGAGTCTGGCTCCATTTCTGACATCTGACTGCTGTTTTCAGGCCCCACCACTCCCCACCTTCCCCTTCTGCCCCCATCTGGGCAAGCTGATAAGAAAGCCTGGGGCCCCCTCCTTTGGCACTTGCAGGAAGTTCAAACCATCCAGGTCCAGGGGGGCAGGGAAGGAAGCCCTCGACCAGCCCCAAACCCTAATCATGTAAAAGCCAAGCCAGTCTCCTTTCCCTGCTCTCTCAAGACACTTTTGGACCCGAGAGCCTGCCTGCTCTCCCCCAAAAGCTTTACTATGTGAATAATTAACCTTTTCTTACTCTCTGGGTCATGGTGAGGTCTCATCAGGCTGACACATGAACCAAACTTTGTGTGGGTCCATCCCACCTCTGTACAGTGGCAACAGCATTTCCCAAAGTAAAAGACCCTGCATACTCCTTTCGACCTTCATCCAAAAATGCACTGGTGCATCAACTCCACCAGTGTCTCCCTTGACTCTGGCCATGAGAAACCTCTGTCTCAGCTTCTCACCAATAAAGCAAGCCTAGTGCAGTTGCAAACAAACCAGCATAAGTTAGGAAGCAGAGGCTCAGGACAGGTGCCCATTCCACCCCTAACTAACCAGATGACTCTAGACAATTCCACTGCCATTTCTGGGTCTCATTTCCCTCACCTACTAAAGAAGTATAACAGTACACCCTCTGTGCCTAACTAGTAAGATCATGGTAAGGACTGAACGGGGCAGCACTCTGCAAGCCATCCTGACCCACACATATTCTAACTACCCCAGCACATCCCGGGCTCCATCTCCCTCGCCCAACACTCAGCTCTGCTCTTCTACTGTCCTTCAAGCTCCGTGCTCAAACAGAAAAACCCTCCTAACTTTTCTCAACACACATACACCCCACCCTAGCCAAAAAAGCAACCACCGAGGGCTCCGGTAACCTCTTCTAGGAAGTCACCCATATAGACAACTTAGCACCAGCACTCTATTCTCACAAATTCTCCCAAAAAATCCTTTTTTCTTTTATATAGTAAAACAGTCAAGATCACACCCGCTAAAGCCAACCAAAAAGACACAGGCTCTCATCACACAGAAGTCAGAATTCTGGAAAACTCATACCTACCACCATGAGCTTGAAAGCTTCCCAATAATTAAGACTTCTGAGGAGGTCAGGGATGATATTAGCAAATGTGATTTTAGACAGAATAATGAAATGAGTCAATATTTGGAAGATCTGCAGAACTTAGTGAACCAATACTTTTCCAAGTGACAAAGCATGATGACACAAAATCTTGTATGTGGTAAAAGGTCCATTTAAAGTATAAGACAGATCAATAAACTTTAATATAAATGATTTCAGATTCCACAGTGCAACTAACCTTTAATAAATTACCATTTGTCACATTTTGAGGTAGTGTCAAAGAATATCCACATTATCTTAAAAGTCTATAAAACAATACTTTCTTTTCCAATCACATCTGTGTAAGGCTGAATTTTCTTCATATACTTTCACAAAGCAACACAGCAGAAAAGACTGACACAGAAGCACATACGAGGTTCTTGCTGCCTCCTACTCACCAGACATTAAAGATATAATAGAAATGTAAGGTAATGCTACTCTTCTCACTTAATTTTTTGTTTTGAAGATTTTTTAAAATAAAAATGTATGTTAACATATAATGGTTACATTATAATGTTATTTTAAAAATTAGCATATTTTAATTACAAGTTTTAATTTCTAATATGATAAATATCTACAGACATAAAAATTCTTCTCTACAATTTGTTACTGAGATGTAACTCACACGCCATCAAATTCACCACTTAAATATGTACAGTCATGCTTGCTTAATGACAGGGATATGTTCTGAGAAATGTATTGTTAGGTAATCTTGTTGCTGTGCAAACGTCATAGAGTGTACTTACACAAACCTAGATAGTCATAGCCTACTTCACACTTGGTTATATGGGACAGCCTGTGGTTCGTAGGCTACAAATCTGTACAACATGTTAATGCCCTGAATATTACAGGCAACTGTAACACAATGCTAAGTACTTGTGTATCTAAACATAGAAAAGGTACAGTGAACACATGGTATAAAAGATTAAAAATGGTACACCTGCATAGGGTACCAATCATGCATGGAGCTTGCAGGACTGGAAGTTGCTCTAGGTCAGTCGGCAAGTGAGTGCTGAGTGAATGTGAAGGCTGAGGATATTACTGTACACTACTATCAACTGTATAAACACTGTACACTTAGGCTACACTAAATATATTTTTTTAAAAAAGTAATTATACTATGACATTACAGCAACACTCGGCGATAGGAATTTTTCAGTTCCATTATAATCTTACGGGACCACCATTGCATATGCAGTCAATCCTTGACCAAAACATCATTATGTGGCACCTAACTGTACAATTTAGTGGTTTTTAGTACATTCATAAAGTTGTACAATCATCACTGCTATGTAATTCCAAAACATTTTCATTACCCTAAAAAGAAACCCCAAATCCTTTAGCAGTCACTCCCATCCTCTTCTCCCCCCATCTCTGGCAACTACTAACTTACTTCCTGTCTCTATTAGATTTCCCTGTTCTGGACATTTCATGTAAGTGAAATTGTAATATATGTGGCTTTTTATGACTGGCTTCTTTCACCTACCATAATGTTTTAAAGGCTCACCCACGTTGTATCAGGTATCACTACTTCCCTCCTTTTAACAGCTAAATAATACAGGCTGAGCATCCCTCATCTGAAATGCTTAGGACCAGAAATGTTCTGGATTAAAGGCTTTTTCGGATTTGGGAACATGTGCATTATATGCTTATCAGCTGGCCATCCCTAATACAAAAGTCCAAAATCTGAAATGCTCCAATGAGCGTCTCCTTTGAGCATCATGTTGGCACTCAAAGTTGTAGATTTTTGGAGCATTTCTGATTTTGGATTTTCAGATTAGGGATGCTCAACCTGTATCCCATTGTATGGATATACCACATTTTGTTTATCCATTCATCCACTGATGGACATTTGAGTTGTCTTCACCTTTTGGCTATCACAAATAATGCTGTGTACATTTGTGTATACATTTTTGTATAAACATGTTTTCAGTTACCTTCGGCATACACCTAAGAGTGGCACTGCTGGGTCATACGGTAACTTCATGTTTAACTTTTTGACGAACTATCAAAATGTTTTCCTCAGTGGCTGCACCATTTTATACCAGCAATGTATGAGAGTTTCAATAATTTTTAACACTATACATGGCGTCCTGTGACCAAAAAGTTTAATAACTGCTGTGCCAGGTTGAGGGATGCTGAGATAAAAGTCTCCTTCCTTATGAGGTCATCATGTGCTACAGGAGCTCAGGCTTAGGGACAGAATATCTGAACCCGACCCCTCAGAGCTTCCAAGGCACAGTACAGGGAATGGCTTTACTGCACCCAGTCCACCCCAGGTATGAGCAGTCCTCCTTTTGGTGTCTTCCACTGGTGCCTGGGGCTCTCAAGCCACGATGCCCACCACTCTATTCTCACCCTTTTTTACCTCTCACCTCAGTGTGTCTTCTCTTTCTCTTGCTTCTGCTGAGCTCCTCTCCACACACCTGTCAGGTCATCACGCCTTCACCTCCTCTCCCTTCCTGATGCTAAGAATCTGCTTCACCTATAGACACAATTTCTCTCAACTCCTTGTAGGTTTTGTGCTGCTCCAGAATCCCAAGGGTAGACCCGCTGTGAGTGAGGTTTGTAATATTTACTACATCTGTGAGGCAGCAAAAACTAAGACTTCCCTATACTGAAAGCAAGCCTCAGGTGACTTCTGGAGAGAACAGTTTTCCTGAACTTCAGTACCCTACAAAATTCAAACAAGATGGCTCAACTTCAGTACCCTACAAAATTCAAACAAGATGGAACATTTCCCCATAACCTGTGAATACATTACCTCATATAGCAAATGGGAATTAAGGCTGCAGATGGAATTAAAGCTGCTAATCTGCTGGCTTCAAGGTAGAGAGATGAGCCCAGATTTTCCAGGTGGACCCAACATAATCACAAGGATCCTAAAAAGAGAGGCAGGAGAGCCAGAGAGAGAAGATGTGAGAACTCCATCTACCACTGCGGCTTTGAAGATGGAGGAAGGGCCTGAAGCCAAGTAATGTGAGCAACTTCTAGAAGCAAGGAAAAGGCAAGAAAATAGATTCTCCCCTAGGGCCCACAACAGGAAACACAGCCTACTGAAAGCCTGATTTCTGCCCACTGAGTCCTGTGTCAGACCTCCAACCTACAGCACTATACAATAATAAATGTGTGTTGTTTACGGCACTAACTCTGTAGTAATTTGTTACGGCATCAATAGAAAATTAACACAGTATAAGTCCTTCTTTAAAAAAAAAAAATGCACTTTAAAGAATCGCCCCCTCCCTAGTCTCATACCCCAACTCATTTCATAAGATAGAGGCTGTGACCTGGCCACACTCTTTCCCCTTGAGATTGTCAACTTCCTTTCTTACAGTCTGAGAACTCTTTTTTCCATCAAATGACAAGCATCTGAGAAGCTGCATAGTATCACTTAGTGACAAGTGTTGACAATTTGCCTCTGTCTTCTCTGCATCTTCATTTTAACAATCCAAAATTTCTTCCATGGACAATTACTTCATTTTCCACCCCCTTTTTTTCCCAGTATCTTTAACATATTTACCAACTTTTCAGAGACATGTGTATTAGAATCTCTAGTATGCTATAAATATAAAATGATTCAAAGTTTATATTCATAAACATGGACACACCTGACAAACCAAAAAACAGTTCACAAAGACCGCAGTTGCATCATCATTCAATGGAATACTTTTAACTGGCTCAATGAGGAAACCATATCCCACCTGCAACTGCAAAATATCTCCATACAATATATTGGTTGAAAGTGTCGTTTGTCCCTAGTCTCTACAACAAATAAGACACATTTTACAGCACTAAAAATTAATATGTACTCATTTATCACAAAGAAGGATGAGAGATAAAACCCCTGTGACTGGCCATGGAGATCAACAGGGCACTCTGATGAAACATTTATATTGGTTTGTCAAGTTCTCCTAGAGCAAGCTTCTTTTCCTGTTTCCTATGAGGAGACATCTGTGTTCCTACTGAGAAACTGGAAGGATCAGCTACCCAGAAACAACGTCAAATGCATTAAAAATTAATAAAAAAAAAATTAACCCCATGGTATCATTCCATCTCTGGCTAAACTATATAATATGTACACTTCACGCAACTGCTGCACTAAAACTTCTAGGCCTCACCATTTGTTCTACAAAGGAAAGGGCCAAAAATATAAATAATTCAATATGTCCAGAGTTCTGTGCGCAAAAACAATGCAAAGGGGCTTTAATTAAATGCTATAAGCTGCACCTCTTGCTATGTTATGAACACCTTATTATGTGTCATTTCCAACCAGTTCCCAATTTTTCAAAAAACTGTACAAAATGATACTTCCTTCTATGCAATTAACATGAAAAAAGTTATTTGTATGGGGCACTTTAGAAAACAAGTTAATACAGCTGATCTTTGAACAACTCGGGGTTAGGAGAAACAACCCCTTCATGGAGTTGAAAATCTGTGTGTAACTTCTGACTCCCCAAAAACTTAACTAATAGCCTACTGTTGACTGCAACCTTTACCTATAACACAGTCAATTAATACATATTTTGTATATGTATATACTATATTCATACAACAAAGCAAGCTACTGAAAAGAAACTGCTATTAAGAAAAATCATAAGGAAGGGAAAATAGATTTACTATTCATTAAGTGAAAGTGGATCATTATAAAGGTCTTCATCCTAGGCATCCTCAGGTTGAAGGCAGATGAGAAAGAAGAGGGGTTGGTTTTGCTGTCTCTAGGGGAGCAGAGGCATAAGAAAATCCATGTATAAGTGGACCCAGTTATAAGAGGTATGCCGTTCCTCTTTACTATATATATAGACCCATGTTAGAAATACAAAGTAAAGTACACCATCCTTGCCCTCAACATAAGTGGGGTGGGAGGTGAGCACACTCCTCCATCACTCACCATCCATCCAGGCGCTCAACCCAACACTGCTGGGTGGCAAGGAATCCATTGCTGACAGCTGCAGCATGGTCTACTAAGAACCTACAACGGAGTCAGGCCTAGGTCAAATGCTTTACAGGCTTTGTCTCATTTATTCTCCTAACAGCCCTAAGAAGTAGGTTTCATTATCCCCACTCTGTAAATTAATTAGGTGAATGGAGAGACAGGATGCAATCACCCAAAACCGCACCAGGAAGAAGCAGGGCCAGGATTCAAACTCAAGTCTGGCTGACTCAGGCTTATCTTCTGATACTTCATTAAGTTTTCTTACTACATTTTATTACATTTAAAATTATCCCTGGATTTTAAAATCCTTTCAGTTTACAATCTAGCAGAGGAAATAAGAGCATGAATAAAAACCACAACTGGCCAGGCATGGTGCCTCACGCCTATAATCCCAGCACTTTGGGAGGCTGAGGCAGGTGGATAACCTGAAGTCAAGAGTTTGAGACCAGCCTGGCCAACATGGTGAAACCCTGTCTCTACAAAAATACAAAAATTAGCTAGGTGTGGTGGCAGGCACCTGTAATGCCAGCTGCTCGGGAGGCTGAGGCAGGAGAATCGCTTGAACCCAGGAGGTGGAGGTTGCAGTGAGCTGAGATCACGCCATTGTACTCTAGCCTGGGCAACAAGAGTGAAATTCCGTCTCAAAAAAAATAAATAAAAATGAACACAACTGTAAGCAATAGTTCTCTATGAAATGGGATACACAGTTAACTGACACAGGACAGACACAAAGGAGGAAGGTGGGGCAGGAAGGGCTGATGCCCAGCAAAAGTACAAGCCAGAGTGAGCAAAGGCACGTAATCGGGAAACAATGTAGGGAGTGCTCAGAGAATGACAAGTGGAACAGAGAGTCTGAGAGGGCCAAGAGTGAGAGAAAGGCCAGAGATGGCTGAGCCACACTTCATGCATGACCTCCACACACCCTGGAAGGCCCGAGGCTGATCCCAGGACTCAGAGTGAATCGTCTAAGGATTCACAGGACTAAAACCACAGAAGACTGAGTTTTGGAAGAGTCATCTTTGCAGAAACAATTCGGGCTGGCCCATGCGCACTGCTAATGCATGAAATTCCTCTCCTAATCGACAGAAAAAAATGAAGCCACCTGAATGCAGCCACTCCTCCCTGCTGTCCCCTCCTCTCCTTCCTCACTGTCAGGGTTAATGGGACCCCTGGAGTTCCCCCATCCTTTCCCTCCTTCTCCAGAGTGACTCCTTTCATTATTTTGAATCTCTCCCTCTAACTTGGGCTTCATCCTCTGAGCCTTCAAAGCACATATGCATCTGCCAGTTGCAGGAAAATGTAAACATAAAACACAGTACCTGCCTTTTCACACCCCAGTCTCACACAGGAGTGGTCTGCCCTTGTTGCTGCATCCTTTGTAACCTTGAATGTCAGCAATTCAGCTTCTGTCCCCATTGAAATCTTTCAGAAACACACCAGACTGCCATCAATCACTCATCAAATGCAATGAAACTTGCTCAGTCTTCATGGACTTGCTTAAGAACTCAGAATTGCTGATAATCATCTTCATCTTGAAGTTCTTTCCTCCTCTGACTTCTGTGGATGTTTCTCCTGGTTCCTGCCCTAGCTCTGACCACCCTTCTTGGTTTTCACTGTGCCTCACAGACACAAGTGCCACATGGCCCAGGGCCTCCACCCTGTGCCCCAGCTTCCCATGCCATGGGAACAGTTACAGCATCTCTACTGTGCCCCAGTCCTCCTCCCAAGCTGAAGCCTCACGTTAAAACTGTAGGGAGGATGAAAGCACCTGTCACCAACAGCCAGACTTGGTTGGAAAGGTCAGTATGAGATATTTAGAAAGGCAGGTGGAGGTGAGATCATGGAGAAACTCACATACAAGGGAAGGTCAGTGAAGGTCACTGAGAAGGAAAGTGACTTGTTCAAAGGAGTGTGGATGGACAACTAGCCTGGAAGGATTGTGAAAGATGGACCTAAAGGCAAAGAGATAAAGGCAAGGAAGACAACTAATCCAGGCTCAGTAAATCAAGGCAGGAACTAGTGTGGCCACAATTGAAACAGAAAGGAAGGAGCGGTCTCTTGAGAGTCCAAGTTAAATAACAAAGAAGCATCAGCTGATACAATGTCCAGGTCACCTCTCATCCGTCAGCCACTACAAGGGTATCACGTTGCTTCTGTATCCCAGCACTGGGCTGGGCGGTGGTACTACCAACATGATCCGTATAGTCCCTGCTTTGAAGGGACACACAGTCTACATGGAAAAGTCAAGAAAAGAAATCCAGCCCTCTTAAAACCATTTCAAAGAACAGCAAGTAAAATAACCTAACAGACAATCAATAATGAACAGGTTTTAAGAGTTTTATCCTGGCTGGGTGCAGTGGCTCACGCCTGTAATCCTAGCACTTTGGGAGGCTGAGGCGGGCGGATCACGGAGTCAGGAGATCAAGACCATCCTGGCTAACACAGTGAAACCCTGTCTCTACTAAAAATACAAAAAATTAGCCGGGCGTGGTGGCGGGTGCCTGTAGTCTCAGCTACTTGGGAGGCTGAGGCAGGAGAATGGCGTGAACCCGGGAGGCGGAGCTTGTAGTGAGCCAAGATGGCCCCACTGCACTCCAGCCTGGGCGAAAGTGCAAGACTCCATCTCAAAAAAAAAAAAAAAAAAAAAAAAACACAGTTTTATCCAAGATCAGATAGTTAACCAAAGGAAGAAAAGTGTTGTAATAGGGAAAATATGAGGCACTTCACACTACCTGGCCAGTCTCTGGAATAACTGCACACAATAAAAACACAGCCAGAGAAGATTCCTAGTCATTATCATCCAAGGTCTATAGTTAGCTAAATTTATAACGACAATGTTCAATTCAGGCTTCATACTTAGCCTGTTTCCAGGCACAAAGCAAGTATACATAAACACCAAAAAAATATGGATGAGGAACGGCCCGGTGCAGTGGCCCACACCTGTAATCCCAGCACTTTGGGAGGCTGAAGTGGGCGGATCACGAGGTCAGGAGATCAAGACTATCCTGGCTAACACGGTGAAACCCCGTCTCTACTAAAAATACAAAAAGTTAGCCGGGTGTGGTGGCGAGCGCCTGTAGTCCCAGCTACTTGGGAGGCTGAGGCAGGACAATGGAGTGAACCCGGGAGGTGGAGCTTGCAGTGAGCCGAGATCACGCCACTGCACTCCAGCCTGAGCAACAATGTGAGACTCCATCTTAAAAAAAAAAAAAGAATATGGATGAGGGATACATGGATATGTCTAACAAACAATTCACTGTATATGTATATGCATATGTATATGCTTGAGGGTACGCTCAAGCTCATACCCTCACCGTGAAACCTGGGGTTACTGTGAAGCCTGTATGAACTAAAGCAGTCAGTGATTCTCAAACTTTAAGGCTTACCAAAAAATGCATGTCCTCCCATCTGATCCCTGAATATTTAAATAGTCATCCAGGTAATTAATTCTATTGCAGAGAATAAACAGGTTGCCTTTTTAAATGTGCTTAAAAGTGGTTTACAAAATTGGGAGTTAAATGAGTCTTCATTCAAATACACTTTATTAAGATATTTGGTCACCTCTAATAAAAATATTGATTAGAAATTAAAATTTATGAGGTCCAATTTACAAAATATTCACATATATTTAGATAATGTGCAGAACAAGAAACATTAAGCAGAATATTAGTAGGCTTCATCTCAGAAACTTTTCCATTGCAAATTTGTATGTATCTTCAGCTCACTTAAGTGGCTGGCTCAGCACACTAATAAAAATCCTATGATAATCTTAGGCAAGATAAACTTAGATAGGGAAGAGCCTCAATGGAGTAGTTTTCTCAAAAAGGATATATTAAGCCAAGAGTGTATTCTCTTAATTTATATTCTAATGACTCCTACCCATAAAAAGTTGACTGGAATTTCTTCTGTGTCTTCTGAAAGCAAGAATCCAAGTTCTCCGGGATTACAAAAACAGCTGTTTTAAGTCTTTCCTAAGACCACAACTTCCCTAAACTGTGTGGAGCTTTGCAAATGTGGTAACAAATCCATCACTGAAACCAAACACTGTTCATGCCCTTAATAGTTTGGCAGATGCCTCTGGCAAGAGGAAATACGGTCCAAGGTCACAGGTGGGACCTCAAGCCTCACCGTCCTGCTCTGTTCCTGTCCCGCGGATGCTCACCCAGAAGTGGAAATCAGGACGGGCACAGTCACCAGCACCTCACACACTCTTAATGAATGCTGTCCACAGTCTACTGCAAGGTCATTTCGGCCTGAATATTTATCAGTCCAGACTGCTTTTTGAATGTTTGACCCTAGATTACTTCCACAGAGCAAGCAGGACAGTTCTCCACGATGTAAATCACCATGAAGTTCCTCGGAGTAATAGGCAGGTTACTGCTGCTCCTTCCCATACACCAGAAAAGTGGAGAAACTGAACAACTTCTGAAGCCAAATAGTGGTAAGATCTCAGAAGTGGGGTCGCGCGCGGTGGCTCATGCCTGTAATCCCAGCACTTTGGGAGTCCGAGGCAGGCGGATCACGAGGTCAGGAGATCCAGACCATCCTGGTTAACACGGTGAAACTCCGTCTCTACTAAAAATACAAAAAATTAGCCGGGCGCGGTGGCGGGCGCCTGTAGTCCCAGCTACTCGGGGGGCTGAGGCAGGAGAATGGCATGAACCCAGGAGGCGGAGCTTGCAGTGAGCCGAGATTGCGCCACTGCACTCCGGGCTGGGCGAAAGAGCGAGACCCCGTCTCAAAAAAAAAATTAAAAAAAAAAAAAGATCTCAGAAGTGAGCAGTGGAAGTACAGAGACCTTGCTCACTAGGCCCAGCCCCACCCTCCCAGCCTCACTTCCTCTGGTACCTCCGAGCACTGGTTAAGGAAACCCAAGGAAAAGGAACTCTGCAGCCCCTTTGAGGATCTATGTCTGATTTAGGACTCTCCACATCAGAAAGCTTCTATCTTATTCCCAAGTTGGAAGGGCACTCCTATGCCACACCGCCCACCCCATAGCAGCCTGCCCTGACGCCTGGGGCCAGGCTGTGGAGCAATCAATGCCCCAAGGAGTCACCCAGGCGCTGACACCCCCAGGAGGAGTCACTGTGTCTCTGGAGAGCACTCCAAAAACACCACGAAATGGGGATGTGAACAGTCCAACCTGGGAATGGTTTCACTAGCAGAGGTGTGCCTGTGACATCTCAACAGAGTATAAAATGACAACTGCCATGTACCACCTACATGAGAATAACAACATGAGCACTTGGTAGCCGATAAAGAGTGGCAAAAAAGTTTAAGATAATTTTACATTAGAAAAACTAATAAAAGCCTACCAGTTCGGCTGAAAATGCTTTTTTCCCCCTGCAAATTAGAAAAAGATTATGATTATTCTATTTTAGTGCAAAGCAGTTTCTGCAAATGAAAAACACTGGGACACAGTCCATAAATTAACACTAAAGCTGAGGATGGAACTTGAAGCCCAGAAAACTGAACAAGACTCACCGAAGGTCATGCAGCTAAAGACTAAGCACACATTATGCCAGGTCTCCAGATTTCTGGGCAGGTGTTTTTCCACTACAAAGCTGATTTCCCAAATAAGCAGTTCTCGTTGTTCTAACGACCTCCAGGCAGAAAGACTCCACAGCTTCAATTGTAATCAGCTGCAAACTCTATCCAATCTTTCAGAAGTTTCCTAGTATATGCACCTAAATCATTCTTCAGAGAATTTTAACTCGTTTCTAACAGCCTTTCAAGTATGAGCCAAACACCTTAAGCCAGCATTTACACTCCAAAGTTTTTAAAGAGGTGTGGGAGAGGGGCAGTATGTATGTGATCTAATTAAACTAAAGAGTTTCTGCACAGCAAAAGAAACTACCATCAGAGTGAACAGGCAACCTACAGAATGGGAGAAAATTATTGCAACCTACTCAACTGACAAAGGGCTAATATCCAGAATCTACAATGAACTCAAACAAATTTACAAGAAAAAAACAAACAACCCCATCAAAAAGTGACTGCTTCTTGTGCCTCATTAGGAGTATAGGCAAAATTAGAGGTCCCATGAGAGTCAGTTGTGTTAAATGAAATATTTCACATCCAGTAATTCAGACACGCCTTTTTCAGGTTTAGGAAAATTACTTTTGTTTAACTGCAGACCTGCAAGTCTCTAAGGGGAAGAGACACTGACATGGGCACACGCTGACAACCCTACCCAGCTCCCAAAGACATTGCTCCAGGCAGCGGCAGTAAGGTGTGCTCTCACAAAGTGACTTCTATGGCGGAGGCCACCCTGGGAAGTCAGCTGCTTTCAGATCTGCATTCCAGAGAGGTTTAACCTGTCCCAACTTTTAAAGTGTCTGTTTTATTCTATAAAATCCATGAGATGTAGACCCACCCATGTTATCTCACAAGAAATGACCTTTACCTAACAATATTACTAATAATAACTAATATTGAGCACATTTACTTTGTACCAAGCACTTTATCTTATTTCATTTTACATCCAAAACAATTCTACAAGGTAGACATTTTTACTGTCCCATTTTACAGAGAAGGAAGATAGGCACTAGGCCCAAGGCTCCCAGCTAGTGCATGGTGGAACACTATAAAATAGAACACTATACAGTCTATAAAACAGAATACTATACAGTCTATAAAATAGAATACTATAGTCATAAAATATAGTCATAAAGTAGTATAAAGTCATAAAGTATAGTCATAAAGTAGTCTATAAAATAGAATACTATACAGTCATTAAAAACAATGAGACAGAAGTCTGTTTACTGACATGAAAAAATTTATGTGAAAAAAGGCAGGTTTTAAAGTGGTACCCAAAGAGCACCTCTCACAAAAGGCAAACCAAAAGCAAGGAATCAGCATGGTAACATCACTTCCACACCAAGTCAATTAAAATGCTTATAAAGATAATTTTATATGAGAACAACAGACAATTCAGTTATACTGTAAATGTCTGTGTCCATTCCCTCCTTTCACACTTAAATTGGCATTCCAGGTAGACCATTCAAGGAATTAGCAATGGTAGCCCTCAATCTGTGCTGCCTAATACAGAAGCCTCTAGCCACATGTGGCTATCTAAATTTATTCTTTAAAATTAAGTAAGATTTAAAATTCAGTTCTTCAGTCACACTAGCTACGTTTCAAGTGTTTGACTGCCACATGTGGCTAGTGACTAACACACTGGACAGTGCAGATATATAACATTTCCATCATCACAGAAAGCTCTAATAACAGTGCTGCTGTAGAACAAAAAGAGTGAGTTCCAAGAGGGTAAAATGGGGTAGAACCAGTAAAGACTGGAAATGCAGCCCAAATGTCCAGGTGAATGTCCATACTCAGCTACAGCATGGGCCTAGGGAAAGCAACTGCTGAAAAACCTTGGAGTCTCCCATCTCTGTTAATACAGATAGCACTAATAACTTATAACAAACATAAATCAAGGACACAAGTAATATCCTTTAAAGGTGAAATCTGCAAATATTAGACTTAGTGCAATGATGCAGGAACCACACAAAGATCTGTAATATTCTTTGGAAATAAATTCAGAGCCAGTTCACTTATTTTTTAAAAAACTCATTTCTTAAATTTAGATTCAACTCAGAATTAGAAAGTCTGATCACTCAATTTATACATGAAGCCCCAAATCACATGCTGGTGTTTCCAAAATAAAAGAATCTAATTTATTCTCAAAAGGCAAATGATTGCCACCATCTCATCAAGGAAACAAATGTGTAACAAGCTAAAATGAAATTCTGTGGTATTTTTAGAAAGCCAATCACCTCATTTAGAAGCACATACTGCATGTATGTTTGCAAATTGGTATCTGTCATGTATTTATGCATATATTCATAACAGAAAACAAAAGAAGTCTGCATTTACTAAACATACTCCAACAGCATCTTCATCTTCATGAGATACAGCAACAACTCTCAATTTTTCAGGTCAATGAAAATGAACAAGGATTTCAATCATCCAAATAGAAGAGAATCTCTGTCCATTCCCTAGACACACACAAATCACTTGTCTCTGGTTTTACAATATACATTAATAACTTTGAGCTGTTGAGTTAGTCTAATCATTTTTTAGCTTATTTTGAAATAATTTTCAGATAACAGAAGAACTGTGAAAATAGTTCAGTTCCCATATACCCTTTACCCAGCTTCCTCTGAGGTATATATACATTATATAGCCATAATGTAAGTTTCTAAACTAAAAAATTAACATTGGTACAATACTATCAACTAAAGATTTTATTTATATTTCTTTTTTTTGTGCTATGACTTTATATATATTTTTTTAATAATTTTTTTTTTGCACACAAAACAAACATTTTCTAAAAGTACATACAAACAAAAAGATGTATATCAAACATATTAGGGAGGTTGCACACGGGAAGACGGGGAATAGAAATGGGGGGTGGGAATTAAAGAAAATAAATGAGAGAGGGACTTTGTATGGATCAATGATAATAACTCAATCCTCTATTTGACAAAGAAGAAGGAGAAGGAAGAGGAAGAAAAAGAAAGTGGGATAAAGGATCAGAAAGGGAGGAAAATAGAAAAAATTAGAGTATGACTCCAGGGTAGACCTGTTTTGTTGTCGCTTGGTTGGTTGGTTTGTCAGTTGTATTTTTCATATGTTTCACCATGTTGGCCAGGCTGGTCTCAAACTCCTAGCCTCAAGTGATCAACCCGCCTCGGCCTCCCAGAGTACTGGGACTACAGGCGTAAGCCACCACGTCCAGCCCCCACATTGCTTCTGGCCTCTGTGGTAGACCTCCCAGATGGGGCGGCCGGGCAGAGGCGCTCCCCACATCCCAGACAGGGCGGCCAGGCAGAGGTGCTCCTCACTTCCCAGACGGGGCGGCCGGGCAGAGACGCTCCTCACTTCCTAGACGGGGTGGCGGCCGGGCAGAGGGGCTCCTCACTTCCCGGACGGGGTGGCCGGGCAGAGGCACTCCTCACATCCCAGACGATGGGTGGCCAGGCAGAGGCGCTCCTCACTTCCCAGA